>NC_133769.1:187030428-187139249 GCF_003597395.2 Chelonoidis abingdonii
GTGTTTAACTACCTGACTGTCAGGAACTTTTTCCTAATGTCCAACCTAATCTCCCTTGCTGCAGTTTAGCCATTGCTTCTTGTTCTAATCATTAGAGGCTAAGGTGAACAAGTTTCTCCCTCCTCCTGATGACACCCTTTTGATACCTGAAAACTGCTAATCGTCCTCTCAGTCTTCCCTTTTCCAAACTAAATAACCCAATTCTTTCAGCCTTTCTTCATAGGTCAACGTTCTCAAGACCTTTAATCATTCTTGTTGCTCTTCTCTGGACCCTCTCCAATTTCGTCCACATCTTTCTTGAAATTGCAGTGCCCAGAACTGGACACAATACTCCAGTTGGGGCCTAACCAGCTCAGGTAGAGCGGAAGATGATTCTCGGTCTTGTTAACAACACACGCTGTTATATGGAATAAATTGCCTAGGGAGGTTGTGGAATCTCCATCGCTGGAGATATTTAAGAGTAGTTTAGATAAATGTCTATCAGGAATGGTCTAGAGAGTATTTGGTCTTGCCATGAGGGCAGGGGACTGGACTTGATGACCTCTCGAAGTCCCTTCCAGTCCTAGAGTCTACGAATCTATGAATCTATGAAAATGCAGAAACTCTGGTGAGAACAGCTCTATCTAGCAGATTTAGGCTTACTTGGTCTCCTTAGTTCATGTGATCAGATAGAAAATCTTGCCTGTTGTAAAAATGTTACAGGTTTGAGACATCAGCACTCCTTGGACTCTCAATAGGTCCATAACATATATTGCTCTCCCCACCTGGGCTCTTATTGGCCAAGCCCTCGAGATAAGGATGTGTAAGACATGGAGAACTGCTTGCCAGTATTTATTTAGAGTTTGCATATTCGCCAAGCCAAGCAAGAGCATTGTCAGCGGTGAAGTGGCACTCTCGGAGCTCACCACTGAATTTGGTTAGCAGGCACTCCTTGACAATGTGTCTTATTGTTTGATCTGTGCTGCAGCTTGATTGCCAATAATGATGGCATTCTATGCAGCTTCAAGAAAAAAACTACCACACCCTTCTTCTGGATTCAGTCTGGGAACTTCCAGCTGAGTCTACATACACTCACATTGCTCTTCTCCCTACTTGGGCTAAAAAAATAAAATAAAATAAGACAAGATAAAATAAAATACTGCAGTAGAAAAGCTGTGAGTTACACTCACTTGAGATAAGATGAGCCCAATGTCTGAGGTTGGATTTGGAGTCCCTAATATAAATCCTCCAGAGGCACAAGATGAGAGGACTCTGCTCAGTAAATTGCCTGTCCCCTGCCCCTAGCATGACCATGTCCTGTCCGTTGCTGACCTCTATACTCCTGTACACAGAGTCCTCCTGTAGAACTAAGCTCAGATTTAAACAATCCATATCCACGTTAGAAGTATGCCTCCTCCAGTTAATCTAATTGTTGGTATTAACAAGAAACCAACTGTATGCTCTCTCAATATTTGCTGTAACTGTCTCATGTGATGGGAGCAAAGTCAAAGAACTTTATTGGAGATTTTCACAGACACAAATGGCAGTTATGTGCCCAACTGTCCTTGATGCACCCAACTTTCCCTCCTTTGTATTAATTGCAAGACTTTTAACTATAAGTGGTATAGTACTCCAGTGGATGATAGGGACAATTTCTAAGGTTCGTGTCTTGGATATTGAATCTGATCTGGACCACAAGTATCACGCTGAATGAAGCTAGGTAAAGACTAAAAAGAAAGACAAATTCTTAAATGTATGACATTACTGAAAAGCTCTAGACATACCTAGATGCAGACAATTTTTCATTGATCCTTATGTGCTTTACCTTTCAGTAAAATACTAGTTTAAATTTTTGGACAAGTTTAGGCACTTTTAATATCTCTTGGTATGAGCATAGAACTAGTATCAAGGAATACCTGAATTCTACTCCCAACTCTTGCTGGCTGCCTTTCAGAAAGGGACTTACATTCATTCTTTCTATCAGTTTTCCCATGTGTGCAATAGAGATGAGTCTACTTACTTACACTTGCCTACTTTACAGAGGACTCATGAAGACACCTTAGTCAAGGTTACTAAAAAAATTAGTAGATGTAAAGAATTAAGTAAAAGGAAAATACTTAACTGAAATTAGATTAATTTTACAGAAGCAGAGTTAATGCCAGTAAGCAGCATTAATAATATGGGTTTGTAATACGGATCTTATTATGACGGGATTCTGATATGTGTTATTCTAACATCAAAAAATCATTTTTGTTTTGTATTTTTACATAGAATCAACATGAAAAAAGAGTAATACTCAACCTCTAGTGCACCAGAAAGGAGACTGGCAGTATTGTCAAACCCAAATATTCAAAAATCATGAATCAGACCCCCCAAAATTATGACACGGAGATTTAAAAAATCACAAGTGTTGAGTTCTTTTTATTTGTCTTTTAGATTTTGAGCTTTTAAGAGGTCATATTTATAAGCTTTTTACCATGAGAATGAGGGCTAGAATATTACTTTTTAAAAAGTTGGTTTTTTTTCCAGATAACAGCATGACTCCAAGAGTTAGGACTTCCAGAGAAAGACCAAATATCAGAAAATTCACAATAAAATTATGAGAGCTGGCAACACCGTGGTTCATGTACTTATGGAGGAAGAAAAACTGGCGGTGCAGGACAATCCCTGAAGATGAAGCTGAAATATTTGGGTATAATGCATGAAAATGGGGCCTGGAGAATGGTTAAAAAGATAACAATGTCATAAACCCAAAGCATCTCTTACTATGAAGTCTCCCCAATGCAAAAATATTTCCAAAGAAAATGACATCGTTTGAAACTGTTATCTCTGTTTTGAGGGTAATTGTCCTGTAGGGATCGGTATTGCACTCTCCACTACAATAATAGTTTCATTGGCTTTCATAAAAAGTATGTCAGTTGCAAAAGGAGTACATTAGATTTGTTAATAGCTCTCCTTCCTTTTCTGAAAGCATGCCAGGTCAGTTCAGCAACAGAATGAGTCCAAGAACAACAGAGATGGAACAAAAAATAGATGTAATTATTCAATTTTCAGTATAAATCTAAATTTTCAGGTTTCTGCAAAGAAATGTGTACTATAAGCCAATACATTTAGAAGGAAGCTCCAGTAGCTGCCTAAATCTACAAATTCTCAATTAGAGATAGAAGATAGAAGGAGCCAGGACTAAGAAATTTAAATATTTATCTGTGACTTTGAAAAGAAGAACTATGATGGCAAAGGAGTTTCATAATAGTAACAATGTCTTCCCCCTCTTAGTATTGGTTCAAATCCAGCTATAATGACAGTGACTCACAATTATAACAATCTGATGGCTATTCAATAGTATATGTGAGATGGGCTTTATAGACCGACGTTCATGTCAACAGAAACTAATTACCCTTTGTAGTAGCCTCATATATTGGAGGAACATGTAGATGAAACTACCCTTTCACCCCTCCAGGACAAGGATGTGATGTACATGTAGGATGATTTGAAGAAAAAACTCCCACTGCCCATGTAGTTCCTTTTCTATGGATGAATAGAGGACTACTGTGTTTGGGGAATAAGAGATTCTGAGTTAATAGTTTTGGAGACTGAATTCACCAAGGGCCAGACTGTGCAAGCCTTACTCATGACGTTGAGCACTTACTCATGTGAGTAGTCTCATTGGCTTCAGTGGCACTGCTCACACGAGTTAGTGCTCACTGACATAAAAGGGCTGCATAATCTGGGCCAAAATCAGAACATTTTTTTATTTCTGATTCATAAAGACATTAAAACATTTTAATTAAATAATTTGGTCACAGAAGTAGCATCTTACTGAGTCAAATTCTTCTGTGGTGCAAATGATCTGATGTCACTTAGGTTATACCTTTGCCCCATTATGTGTACAATCATTTGAAATATGCCTTGCAGGTCAAATCCAAAAGTCCTTATTTAGTTTTGACAACAATTTAACCCAGATTATACTTAAGCAGTCTCTTCAGGGTAGTTAATGGACGAATTGATCTTCCTCAGCAAAGCACTCTTGTGGTACACACACCAGTTACAGCTGGGACCCAACACCAGGTTGAGGAGAAACTCGGCTGTGCTTATGGGTTTCTGCATAAAGTTAAAATACGGAATAATGTGATGCCTCGTAGCACACAGTCTCACTCTGCATTTAAGTACACACACACACACACACGTCAACTTAACACCCCCACCCCCCAGCTCATTTTCTTGAGTTTTCTTTACTGTTAACTTAAATAACAAATGCAAATCTCATTCCAAGCTTGTTTGTTCATAAGTTTTCTGCTTGCCCCTCGGCTTCTCCACTCATGTATATTGCAGAGATACTCAAATCCATTCTATAAAATTGTCCTTTGATTCAGTGGTGCCACTAAAACTCTTCTTGGATAATTATCGAAGACATTATGCAAGTATCTTTTCTTGTTTCACTAAATATTACAGTAACTCTTGTAAAGATATATTATTATACATGATTTCCATGACTAGTCTTTAACAAAACCAAGCCATTTCCTCAGACTACAGGGTTTCATTAGTCCTTTGTTTATTCATTTTAGACATGTCCAACTAATCAAGGAGAATTTTGAAACATAACTTGGGATATCCATTCTTAGAAGCAAAATATCTGCCATAATATCCAAACCTGTGAGTGCTTTTTGAAGGGCAAATAATGTTGAAGGGCAAAAAGTATTTTTTCAAACTCCATTATTTGGAGAGACAGCAAGGAGGATAAAAGGCTGGCCTGGGGTTATGAGGTACTATTGCTAAATTAGGTCCTTATCCAGCAAGGTACTTAAGCAGGTACCTAACTTTAAGCATCCCAAGAGTCCCCATTGAAATCAAGTTAGGTTTGGTTTAAGGTTAGGCATATGTTTAATAACTTTGATGAACAAGAGGCCTTAAGAATTTCTTAAGCTACTCAGTGGCAACTGGCATCAACATTAGTGTTGGGACTTGGAAGTAAAAGACCGCTCTCCACACGTTCTCACTATAAATTTTTAAAATGAAAACCTGAGACATCAGTGACGAGTATTATGGAGAAGTGATGCCGCATGCATATCAGTGGAAAGGGAATTTAGGCCTAGCTTCTTTCTTTCATTTTTGGTGACGTTAGCTGGATAGGGTAAATTGTTAAGAAATTTGAGTTAGGATTAAGTTTATGTTTTAGGTTTAAGGTTATATTTCAGGTTTCAACACATAGCTAAGTTTGAGGTTGATGTTTCTGGTTTTAAAGTATTCATGATAAAAAGACAAGAATCCATTACGTCATTAAAAACAGAACAGTGTGGCTTGGATTTTATTAGCTCTGAATAAGATCAAGAACTGGATTATAACAGCAAGTGAGAGTCAACACCTACAGAGCATTAGTTTAGGCCTTCACCAGACATTCATTTCAGTGGACTCTTCATTTGCATTACATTAAAGTCCAAAGCAAAGCGACACATGAAACTTGCATTCAGATCCAAGCAACAGTCAAGTCAGCCATAGATTTGTTAAATGCATTTATATTGATTAAATGCATTACAGTCTGAGAATAATGAACCTGCTTTTGCTGCATTTACCTTATGATAAGCCCAGGCAAGAAAGGAATACTATGTATAGATGAATAGCAACCTAAAATAGCTGTTTCTGCAAAAAAAGCACACTCTCTGTAACTCTGTCTCCCCCCATAGCTTCATAATTTACTCCCAGTCGTCCTTATTTTCAGTGATTGGGATGATGGATGGCTCTACTTCAGCTGCAGCCAGGGAAGATACAGTAATGTATCACTCCGCAGGAAAAACAATAGAACAAATGAACCAGCAGGACAGGATGGTGGGCAAAGGAACGAGGGGAATACTCTTTTGGTGAAAAAAAAAAGAGACAGTCATACCCTAGAGTTATTTAAACACAGTGTGGATCCATTGCTCTCATTGTGTGCATACTGATGTGAAACCTGATAGTGAATAATATCCAAACTATGAAGAATGGTAAAAATCTTTTCCACTTGAGTTCCTGTTTTTTCACAGGAACAGAGGGCGCATTACATGTGCCACAGCTTTATTTCTGATGAGGTGCCTGATATTTAACTATTAATATTTGAAAGAGAAAAGGGTCAGTTCATGGTTAATTTCTATGAGCTTTAGTTGACTCTGAAGTTTGCTTGTGAACACTACACTAACCCTAAATCATTGTGACAATCAATTACAACATTTATGTTTTACAGTAAGTCAGTGTCCAATTTGAATCCAGTAAATCAACAATTGTACTGCCAAAAACTATCACAGCTCTTATAATAAAACACAGAAACAGATCTGGTAAAGAAAAAGCATGACAAACAACTTATTACCTAGCATATTCAGTTCCATTTAAAATAAAGACAAATAGTGGTGATTATGCTAGGAACTCATACATTAATCTGAAGGTTTTGGCAACGTGCCTGCCCATAACAAACAGGAGAGGTCCAACACATATTTATATATTAGAGACTTGTTAAATTATTCCATTACAATTTTGATGGTCACTATGTTAAGCAAAATAAATATATCTACAATTTAATGCATTTACATACAGCTGGACATTTCATCCTTCCAGACCCATTTTAATAAAAGTAGAAGCAAATCCTGAAGCTCTGAAGTTTTGACTTAAATGTTCTAATAGAATTGGTTTTCTACTTTCATTGGGAAGTTGGGTCGACAGTCAGGGAGAAAACAACATGAAGCTTTGTCTATTTATTAAAGGCACTATGGATTGTGCCACCTGTTATTAAAAATGCCTGCATTTCCCTTTACAAGACTCTTTTCAATTGTTTTCAATTGCTTATAGCTTTGCCAGATTTTAACTGTTTGGGCTCATATTCTCCATGCCAGGTGCCTGCCTCAGGCTGATTTTTTTTAGAAAAAATTCAACCACGTTTCAGCCATTTCTGAGAATGAGTTTAGAGAAAAATACATTGTTTTGCTCCACATTAAAAAATTCTGGCAAGCTTTTAACAGCTCAACTGCCCTGTGCTTTGGAGCAGGAAATTCAAATTTGGCCTGGGGATGGCCTTTGTGTCAGGTATGTACATTTTGCTGTCCCCATGAAAATCTGACTAAATTTGACCAAGTTATAAGCGTTTGAAAAGTCCCAGTTCACTCACGCCGATTAGAGATCTCTTAGATTTAAGAAGTTAAAATCTTGAAGATTCTGTGTTCACAGAACATGCTCCATTCCCTTATAAGTGCTACATGTAGCCAGACAGTGTACGCACCATCTCCACAGAGCAACTGAGCATACTCCAGTCTAGGATTACAGGGGTGAAGCCAGCCTGAGAACTGGGGGCTGACAAATCTGATAAGTAGTTGGAGTGCAACGGGAGAACTGGGACTGTCTGGGCAAAGAGAATGGGACAAGGAGCCAAGGATGAAGGACAAGGAACCAGGAAGAGGTTATGGGAGAGAGACTGAGGCTACGTATTGAGGGTATCAACTGATTGCTTGGGGATCGATATATCGCGTCTCATCTAGACGCGATATATCGATCCCCGAACGGGCTTATATCGATTCCGGAACTCCACCAACCCGAACGGAGTTGCAGAATCTACAGGGGGAGCCACAGACATCGATCCCATGCCGTGAGGACGGTGAGTAATTCGATCTTAGATACTTCGACTTCAGCTAAGTTATTCATGTAGCTGAAGTTGCATATCTAAGATCAGTTTTCCCCCATAGTGTAGACCAGCCCTGAACATGGTGAAAGAAAGGAGATTAAACCTTGAATGAGGTAGGGATCTTATGTAGAAAAAACAGTATGTGATCATGTAATTAAAGGCAATGTCATAATGCATCTACGCACATGGCGGTCAAATTAAGGTTGCACAGGCATCCTCAATACTGGCATCTCAACTTTTGAATGGTTAACTTTGCAACATTAATAATGTTCTGCTAACATGTTGTTTCTACTGTGTAATCACACAGACATTATATACCCAAGCATACATTAAATACATACTTACACATGTCCAAAACCTACAATTGGTTGCTTTTATACTCATGCAGAGTTCCAATGAATGCACAATTGGGACCACATTTATCGCATAAATATTACTAATTCAAGGGAAAAAATGTAGATGTACCATTGGGTTTTAGAGAAAACCCTAAGGAAGTAAGATTGACAGACAGACTGTTCTGTGTTGTGTTTTCATTGATCATTGGCAGAGGACCTAACATATACGGAATCTGGGGAAATGACCTTACAACTACAATTATAAAAACTTTCATTTTGTCCCTTTGCATGTGTGTTTGTTTTTACAAATAATTGCTTAAATATCATGTTCAAAAGCTGGTGAGTGAGAAATCTGAGACTAGAATGTAACAGCTACAATATTTTATATGGTCCAAGAGCCACATTCATTTGAACTTTATAGCCACCTACTAGAATATTCAAGATTATATCTATTTTTGTTGCAAAATTAATATTTGTTTCACTCATGGAACCATATGGGTTCCTTTAGTTACATTTGCAAAAGGTTAGCTGCTAAATTCTTTGATCAGAGAATATGTGAAATGCAACAAATTAGGGAACTGTCCTTTGAGCGTGTGTGTGTGTGAAATGTTTTTAATCAGATATGTTACTTGGTATAATGTGATCCAAGATTCTTCTAAAGTATTTTCAAATGTAAGGGCCTATTTTCCTTCTCATATCTGTGGAAATCAGGAGGCGTTAAATTGTGTAAATAAAAAAACAGATTCTAAAGCTTTAAATTACGGAAAGTTTGGTTCTTTTTTCTTCTCTCTCTAGCTTTCTACTTCTTCTAGGAATTTTAATTACATCAATATTAATTTAAGATATGAATTCCAATTGTTTTTTCCTAAGAGATTTCACATTAAAATCCATCTGACATTAAATGTAATTCCAAATTACTCTAATGCATTTTAATAGGAGGTTAAATGTTTTAAATTACCCTGGGAAAAAAAATAAGAACCCCAACAAATCACAGTGAGATTTTCAGTCTAGCTAGAAGTAAAACATTTAGAACACTACAATAGTTTCCAACCTTCAGTATCCCTATGAATGACATGGTAACAATAGAGCTGTAAGCAAATTCCGGATTCAAATAGGAAAAGGGGGAAATAGAATATATTTATTTTATCTTGTTAAGATTAGTGTTCCAAATACAACTGAGAGAAATTCAACATGACAAAATAGTTGTCTACATTAAATCTTTGAATTCTAAAATACCCAGCAGTATCTCAGATCACCCCAGCCTCCATGCACTCTCTAATAAATAAAATATACATTCCCAGTTAACTACAGAACAAGATATACATTAAATAATATGTGTCTTTAGTTAACAATCCTATAGGAGAGGAAAATTCCTTTAGTATCTCCACCATCGATCTCCATAGACATGGAAAAACAGGGAGAGAGTTTTTTTTTTAAAAGTATTATTCATGTTGAGCAAAGTGCAAGTCTTTCTCCGTTTTAAAAGACTTATCACCACACATATGGCAGAAACTCATCACAATGCTGTCACACTATGCAGCATGATTGAAAGATAATGTACTAAAGGTCATGCTATTGTTTTTACATCATATGACCTTTTTAAAACTGTGTAACAGCAACCCTCTGAATCTTCCTGCATGAGGAGATAGTTTCATAGACTAGGAATTCTTGACAGGATAAGATGGTAGAAAACAGCGTACAATGAAGAGATCCATTCCAGAAACAGCAAGTATGAGCATTACTGCTAGAAAGTAAATAGATGGTCCAGGCAAGAATTAAGAAATCAAGAGAACTGTGAAAGTCAAGGAGACAACAAAGCCAATCATCATGGTAGCTCAAAATGCACAATGGGGTGATGAAGGGAAATGGAAATTATGAACATAGAAATATTAGTTTGGAGCTAATTTCTATACTTATGGTGCTGACTGAATGGCCTTGTTTCATCAGTGAAGTTACTTTATTCCAGGAAAGCATTTTAAGCTAAACCAATTAAGCCTAAGAGTCTTTTCCCCCAAAAGACAGAGGGTGAAATCCTAGTCCCACTAAAGTCAAAAGCAAATCTCCCACTAATTTCAATAGGGCCAGGATTTTTCTCTGAGTGTGCTACTTTAATTATCCCTAGAAAATTCCCTCCCTGCTTCAAATTGCGAGTTGCTACTTCAGGAAGAGATGAGATTTACATTTACACAAATGAACATTAACCCTCATCCACATTTGTGGGGTAATGTTATACCCTATGAGCATATACATTGCAAAATCTCATGAACTAGTCACCCTCCAACTATGTCATCTAGGTACAGACAAAAATTCAGCGATTTTTTTTTTTAATTTAGCGTGAAAAACATTTTTTCTGTATCAAAAAAGTAGGTGAGGTACAAATGTACTTCAAGGAGGTTGTTCCTTTCAAATCCAGGCTAGTTAGGTATCCTCAACACAGAATGGATTGATGTTGCCTCTTTTTGCCTAACACTATTCTATAATCTTTTCTATCTAGGTATTGTGCTCTGAACACTGCATATTCAGGACACTCAAGGGAGTCAAAATGGTGAACAAACAGGGATCATATTCTGCTTCTTAAAATGAATAAAACCTTAAAATGATTTGCAGCTCTGAAAGGTAGTGGTCGTGGGATGACAAGATATTAGATGACAGTGACTGTAACAGGTGGCTTGGGCAGCCTAGTAGTTAGAGCATGTTGAACTCACTCCCGTTTGGTTGAGGAGCCTCAGTCTTTAAGGCCAGGAGGGTAGGGGGACTTCTCCCCCGAGTCCCAGACCAGCACCTGTGTACATCAACCACGGAGTGGGTGGGGGCCTCCTAGCAAGGAATTGAAATCTACTGCCCTGGGCTACTTCCTGTCAACCTGGTCAGTTTGGGACGTGGCTCCTCTTGTCCAATTTGTTGGGCAGCTTGCTTCCCATGAGTCCACTCTTCGGTATTGGAGGGTGCCTTGCCGCGATGGCAGGCTTCTTCACCAGTAGTCAGCTTGCTGAAGATCTACTCAGTGAAAATTTGATCTATGTTGGAACAATCCAACAAACCAAACCAGATACACCCAGTGAGAGGCATTCACAACTGCAGCAGAAAAAAAGAGGTCATCAGTGTTTGGGTTTGCTAGGCCATTCACTCTCATTTCCTATGTTCCAAAGAAGGAAATGTTCATAATAACGCTATTGATGATGCATCATGACAGGGTTGTAGAAGAAGACAAAAAGAAACCCAACTCAATACTGCACTACAATGACACTAAAAATCAAGTCAGCAACATGGATCATCTTGCAAGAACCTACACCGTTAGGTGTAAAACAAGTAGGTGGCCAATGGTTCTTTTCTTCAGCGTGCTTGATGCTGCTGCCATTGCCAGTTTCATCATTTGGGTCAGCAACAATCCTGCTAGGCACCGCACTTGGCCAAGACAAAGAAGGTGCCCGTTCCTTGTAAGTCTAGGAGAATGACTCAGATGTATAAAAAGAGAAGAATCCTTGATGCCTATCATCTCACCATGCCCATCAAAGCAGCACTACCATCAAAACCCAGCCACTACAGGCTCACTTAGCAAACTCGGCAGCAGACGATGCCAAATTTTCTCAGGGTCAGCTGACCAGAACAGTCACAAGCAATGTGGAGAATGCAGTGAATGTATATGTGCTGAGCACTCCACATCAATGCTGATATGTGAAAATTGCATATAGGCTCACACTGAATGAGACTCCTGTTAGTTGTTTCATTTTGCTATTTAGATAAAGAGTTCTTGTTTTTTGCCTAAAACATTAAGGAATTGTTCTTGGTTTCTGAATACAAATTTCCCCCATGACACAGATACTGTAACTTTTTTCTTGACACTGGATGAAGATTAATAGAGATTTAACTTACTAGAAACATAAATTGTTTTATACTATATTTCTTCCTTGTGGATTGTGTACATTTCCCAAGCATATGGCTAGGCAGGTAGCCAGCAGAGACCATTTATGTCCTTTGTTTATTTATGTAATGAAAAACAAACAAAAATTCACACTTCATACCTGCAAATTTTGTACATCACAGGTCTGCATAGCCACACCTTCTTGTACCCTCATTCTCCCTCAAAAGAATTCCCAAGTCCAGGACAGACAGACATCTGCATCCCAACATTTATTAATGTAAATCCTGAGGCAATAGATAGCTTTGAAAGTCATGCTGCATTGGACCAACCAGAGAAAAAAATTCTATAGATAAGAGCCTCTCCACTCAGAACTCCCAAGCCTCCAGCTTCCCCTAAGTAGTAATCATCAGAAGTGCATACACATTTACATGCATGCATCCAAGTCTGGTGTGCAAAAATTTTGGCACATGTGCTTTAGAAAATCTGGGCCCTCATATTCAAATCTTGGGCTATTAGTAACAGTGTACTAGCTGATCACAACTGCACAGAAAGCCTGTTTTTGAGGTACCCATGGCCCAAACCCTATATGGATTTTTATATTAAAATCAGAACCTTGAAATGCACCCAAGAACTATCTGGAAACCAGTGAAATTTATGCAATATGATTCCCACTGAAACTCCATTGCCCTAGTCCTGCAATGATCTCCTCCTCAGGGGTGTACTCCTCCACCCATTCATGATCATTGCCTTCAGTAGACCTCCACTTCCAGAACAGGGAGCTAACTGGGTCACTGTTGAGTTGTAAAACTTCAGATTGTCAGACTTCATTGTGATCTTAGCAAGGGGGACGGTGTTTACTCCTATGACCACTTTAATCTAAAAGCCTTATTTACTTTGGGCCAGATCTTGAGTGGTGTAAGTCAGTGTAAGTGATTGCAATGACGCTATAGCAATATATACCAGTTGATGATTGGGCTGCTTGTATTTTCACCATATTTGTGTTTTTTCTCCTGCCCAAACATTTTTTTCTTCTAGTCACTGTACATTTTTTGCACGCTAATTATACTTGGGGATTTTTTCTGGATATCTATTGTAAGTAAATACCTCTATGCCTATTTGCACCCAAATGTCTTTAATTTGTATTCTCTTGACTACCATTGTCTGAATGATCACAGGGATCACTCACCATGGAACAGTGCCATGTATTGGTGGCGGCTTTTTCTGGCTGTCTGATATTGTCATTTTCACACACTCTTATTTTTGAGAAAAAAAGAGAAATAAAAATTAAGACTGTTTTCTTTTATTCATGTCTATAAAATAATTAAAATGCTCACCTCTTAAACCTACAAGACAGTGGTGAAGTTTTAGGCAGTATAAATTGCCTTCCTGATGAGCACATTAGCTGAAAGAAGTCTGTTCTCCTGCTATGCAGAATTAGTTCATGCCTGTATGGGGGACCAAATCATTGCAACATTAATCCTCGATACCAGTGGGTGGCATATTAATCGCAGTATTGTTGTTTTTGCTCTTGGCTGGGTAATGTCCAGGACTCAGAGTTGTCAGGTTGCAGGTTCCTTTAGTTAGAAATAAAGATTTTAGATTATCAGGATCCCAGGGTTCCTTCTGGCACTGTCTCCTCACTGTACATATCTTGCTATTAATTAACAAAGATGCTTGGCAGGCAGTACATTAGTGGGATTCCTGTAACGTACCAATTAACTCTCCTTCCCCCCGCCCCAATGTGGAATAAGAAAAAAGGGCCTTTCAGAAATGGGCTGGGATGTATAAA
Organism: Chelonoidis abingdonii; assembly: GCF_003597395.2. Taxonomy (NCBI): domain Eukaryota; kingdom Metazoa; phylum Chordata; order Testudines; family Testudinidae; genus Chelonoidis; species Chelonoidis abingdonii. The sequence goes on from NC_133769.1 coordinate 187,044,033, forward strand.
ATATTATTAAACATTCAACACCAAGTATCAGGATATTCAGACAGTACTGTCTGCTGACTCAACCACATTATGACTGAATGTTTCTCATATCTCTAAAAGGAAAGTTTTGTAAGTACACAGATATTTCTTTGGGAAAAGTCCAAAGTAAAATACAATGACAGATCTTATAAATATGATGGTAAAATATGGAAAACATATGTGGCAGCTGAAAATACAGTATTTCTGTGCTATGTCTCATCACAATTCAGAAAAAGAAAATAATATTACTTGTTTTATTATAAATTGTGTAGTGAGACAGAAGACTTTTGTTTTATAGCCATAGAAATCTTCTTCATTTCTACTTTTAGAAACATTGTTTTTAGTCTGGTACATTTATGGAATTCAATTGCACATCTTTCAACATATCAATCTACTAACACAAAGATTTTTTCTTTTAGTGTCTCTGCTTAAGAAAGAATGAATACTTACTTGTTGGAAAGCGTTGCACCATCTTTGTTGCATAAATGCAAGTTACAATATAATAGTGTGCATTAAAACAACCGTAGGTCTAACAAAATATACTTAAGTATCTCAACTAAATTCTTCTTATGGGAAAAGTGAGAAGAACTCAGACTGGACAACAGGAATTTTATTTCTTTGTCTTTCAGCTGCTGACATTTTGTCTATTGCTCTGCAAAATATCCTTTTAAAATGCTATTCATGGTTAACTGTTACTGTTATTACATTAATGAATTACAAACCAATTCATTCCTTTAATAGGTAATTAGTATCTGGTTATATCATGTATATAAGTATGGTGATACCACATATAGACAAATGAATATGTGTGTCTATTAACTATATATTCATTTCTATAAGAATAAATTGCCTCCGATTTCATTATGGATGTGCTTCAAAATGCGCAGGATAAATACAAAAACTCTGATTACACAAATAGCTCAAAAAATAACTTTTCATGTTACCGTTGTGTTCTAACTGGTCAAAAAATAGTTCATCTCAAATGCGAGACAGGCAAAGGATTTCCTTATAGCCAGGAATGCCATTGTGTATCTGCTCAGGATGTTATTTATTATTTCACTTAATCAAGGCAAAAATTATCAGGATTAGTGGCTAGAATAAGGGTCCTTGAAGATGATAGGTATTTAGCCATTGCTCCAGCATTGCTTCAGGGCACATAGATGGACTCCCATGAGCCCTAAGATACTGAGCCTTTTTCTACCTGCAGGCCCCAAAGCAGGTGTGTTCTGCTGATGATGCAGCTCCAAATGGAGCATACCACAGGTGTTGCTAATTAAGAAAGCTATGGGAATATAAAGAAGCTCACATTTTATTGCTGATGGTGGAGTGCCAAAGGTTTGTGAAAAGCTGGATTCTCTGCTGGCCCAGGGTAGATAAGCACACAAAAGGGCACAGAAATGGATTTGAATGCAGCCACTTATCTGTATGCCTTTTAAACTTCATTATGTAGCATATAATGGTGTGCTTTTAGCACTAAAATTGGGAGTCCTTTTATGAATTCACTAATTTATTAACATCAATTTGTGTCACCGTTTTAGTGGTTCCTCTCATTTCTTTAGTCAAGAAGTAGAGCACCTAGTCAGCATTAGATCAATCCCAAGTGGCTCTGATTTTCTTGAAATGGTTATTGTGGCCTGTTGGTATAAATCTGTATTTTGTCCTTATTAGCTATGATGGTTCCTCCCCACAATCAGAAGAAAGTTAATCTCATGTAAAACAAAGATATTTATAGTTGTCATATAACCAGAGCTCATTGCTATAAAAATAAGCCAATTATTGAGAGAAAAGATATTTATATACTTTGCCATTAAATATTTGGTATTGATGGATATTATGATAAAATGGTGAATATGAACAAAAAGTAATACCAGATTTATTTGGGCTTTGTTTATGATTGACTACTTGGTATCCTTTATACTGGTTAATGGAACATTAATAAGAATTGCCTTGGATTTATGTTAAGTAATAAGACAAATTGAAGAAAATAATAAATGCTTAAGGTGAGTAAAAGTTTACTGTCATATGTATCTAACTAAGTCTACCTTCCAAAGCCTATGGACTCCCTTCCTGTTCTGGCCATGAAGCTGTAGAAGTTTATGAGATATAAAAGAAATGATGCATATGTTTGTTGTAAACATGAAATCCTCAGTGGACATCTGATATAGGAAACTTTATGTGGTATTTAGATGTTGCTTGTAATTATTAGAACTGGGAGCACTGGCTGTTGGGAGTCTGAAAGGACAGGAAACAGGAAGTGGGGGAGTTGAGGAGACAGAGTGAGAGTTACAGAGGGTGCAGCAGCAGCTTGCTAAAGAGATTTCCACTTCAAAAATAAAGTCCTGTTGAAGTCTGTTAGCACCTTGCTTGGCTGATAAAACACTTTACAGGAAAGCATTGATAAGATTGGAGCTGTATTTACAGAGAGAGCAAGAGAATGCACCACAAAAATGTCAGCACCAAATCTAGGAAAAAATTATTTGGAATATAAAAGTTCCAGTCAAGTAGCTGGAAGAATAATGACAGGTTTCAGAGTAGCAGCCGTGTTAGTCTGTATCTGCAAAAAGAACAGGAGTACTTGTAGCACCTTAGGCCAGGTCTACACTGCGACTTTAAATCGGTTTAATGGCCGATATACCGATTTAACGCTGTATCCGTTCACACGACGTCGTCATTAATATCGAGTTAAACGGCTCCTTAAATCGATTCGGAACTCCTCCCAAACGAGAAGAGTAGCGCTAAATTCGATAGCGATAACTCGGATTAGGGTGCGTGTGGAACGGAAATCACGTTATTGGCCTCCGGCAGCATCCCAGAGGCACCACTGACCGCTCTGGTACAGCAATCTGAACCGGATGCAGTGCGCAGGTGAAACAGGAAAGACCCCGCAACTTTTGAAATTACATTCTGATACTGTCTTGCCCAGCGTGGAGCTCTATCAGCACGGCTGGCATGCAGTCTGAAATTGAAAAAAGAGCTCCAGCTAGACCGTAACGGGGATTATATGCTATAGCTGTATTGGGAACAATAATCTGATGATAACCAGCTCCGTTACAGAACACGAAAAGTGCCAAAGCGTTTGAATAAATAAACCCTCCCAAGATACACGCAGCAACTGCGTACAAGCGTAACGGAAGCCAGATCTCAAATGGACGCTCATGAAGAGGGAGGCGGGGTACTGAAGATCTCAGCTATCCCACAAGGTCCACAGCAGTCCTCTGAAAATGTATTTTGCATTCTTGGGCTGAAGCTCACCCAATGTCGGTAGGTTCAACACACGAGTGTCTGGCGTGGTTCAGGAAACAGCTCCTCAGTTTATCCCCCCGTCCACCACGTGAAAAGAAAGGCGAAAGCATGCGTGTGCTACTGATGCGTCTTGCTCAATGCACTCCGCGAAAAAGCGCCAAAGGGTTGTCTCTGCCTTCACAAAGGAGGGTGAGGCCTGTACCCAGCACCCTCCCGGAGCGAAATTGTTCTGCCCCAATCAGCAAATGCTCCAACACGGAGTGGGAACTAGTATACTGAGGAACAGCTACCTCACAGTGCACCGCTCCTGCAAATCGATGAGCTTGAGCAGGACGCAACAATCAGATTTCGGATCCAACTGGACGCGCTAAACCGATTTTATTAGATCTGTTTTGTAATATCGGTTTAAGCTAATTCGAAATAATCGTGCAGTGTAGACGTACCCTTAGAGACTAAAAAATTTATTGTAGCATAAGCTTTCATGGGCTACAGCCCACTTCATTGGATAAAAACTGTATTGAAAGAGAGACTAAGGCCACCCAACATTCCATAGGACTGGCAGGTAGGGTTGCCAGTTTTGGTTGGAGGTTTCATCACATCACATAATCTTTAATTAAAGATTTATCTTTAATTCCTGGAGATTTCAGGATAATCTGAGAAGACTGGCAATCCTACTGGCAGGAGAGGACAAATTGTGAAAGCTTGTAACTACAACTGGGTGAAATTTTTCAGTCAAAATTTATTTTGGTGGAAAATACAGATTCTGAGACACAAGCATTTTGTGAATTGATGTGGATTTTACTTAATTGTTTTAGCTGAAGTAAAAGTTACAAGAAATTCTGAAAAAAGTTTCCTTTGACATTTTCTAAATGAAACATTTTTGATTTTTCAATTCAAAATTACTTTCATTTTTAAATTGCCTTTAAAATAAAAGAATTAAAACTTGTTTAAATGCTCCAAAATCAGAACAAAATGTATCATTCAATCTGAAACAATTTTTTAATTGCCAACTAACCTATTATTTTTCCAGCTGTATTTATATTATAACCTTTGTGCTGTCAAGTGTTCTGTTGAACCTCAAGGAAAGAGAACACAGGAAATTCCTGGAGAAATTGATCCAACGTTTGTTTGCATATCACCATCTAGCAGAGCCTACAATTTTTTGTGGAGTTAGGGCTCTTCCACCAAAGCCAGGGGACTTCCAAACAGATGTATAGCTCTTCTGATGACACTTGATATCTTTCACAAGCAGAATATGATTTTAAAAGCAAGAAAATACAGAACCACTTCCAGAACAAGTCTGTTTCTTTGGTTCCCAGTTATATGTTCCCCCTACTTAGAACATAAGAACAGAAGAACGGCCATACCGGGTCAGACCAAAGGTCCATCTATCCCAGTATCTGTCTACCGACAGTGGCCAATGCCAGGTGCCCCATAGGGAGTGAACCTAACAGGCAATGAACAAGTGATCACTCTCCTGCCATCCATCTCCATTCTCTGACAGAGGCTAGGGACACCATTCCTTACTCATCCTGGCTAATAGCCATTTATGGACTTAACCACTATGAATTTATCCAGTTCTCTTTTAAATGCTGTTATAGTCCTAGCCTTCACAACCTCCTCAGGTAAGGAGTTCCACAAGTTGATTCGTTTTCTGCATGAATAAGAACTTCCTTTTATTTGTTTTAACCTGCTGCTATTAATTTTCTTTGCTGGACCCCTAGTGCTTTTTATGGAATAAGTAAAAATAACCTTGCGCTTATTCCACCTTTCTCCACCCCTTCATGTTTGATATACCTCTAATGCATATCCCCCCTTAGACTTCCTCTTTTCCAAGCTGAAGAGTTCTAGCCTCTTTCATCTGTCCTTCATATGGGACCCTCTCAACCCCATCTTTTAGTTGCCTTTTCTGAATCTTTTCTAGGCAGTTGATCTTTTTGAGGTGGGAGACCACATCTGTACACAGTATTCAGGATGTGGTGCTACCAGATTTATAAGGCAATATATATTCTCAGTCTTATTCTTATCCTTTTTGACATGATTCCTAACATCAATTTGCTTTTTTGACTATTTCTGCACACCGGTGGCATCTCAAGAACTGCCCACGAGACTCTCAAGATCTTTTTCCTGACTCGTTATAGCTAATTAGCCCCATCATATTGTATGAATAGTTGGGGTTATTTTTTCCAATGTGCATTACTTTACATTTATCCATCATTACAATTCATTGCCATTTTGTTGCCAATCACTTAGTGTTTGGGAGACTTTTTTGAAGTTCTTCACAGTCTGCTTTGGTCTTAACTATCTTGAGCAGTTTAGTATCATCTGCAAACTTTGTCACCTCATTTTTTACCCCTTTCTCCAGATCATTTATGAATAAATTGAATAGGATTGGTCCTAGGAAGTTAAGAGAACACTTTTTTGAAATAAGGCTAAAGTTTGATTCTATTTTGTCCAGCAAGATATGTCTAAATTTCAGGGTTTAAGGATTTGTTTTTGCTGCTGTGAATGGGTGTCAAATACTCAAATACAAAATAAAGCAAGAAACTGATACTAACAAAAATGAAACTTAACACCAACAGATTTAATAAACTGATTGAAAAGCACACACCCGGACTCATATCCAAATACTGACTTGCACTATTGAATACTATTTTTGGATTATCTGAAAATATCACCACACTCTACAGTCACGTAAGAGTACAAGGGTCAGCTGCATCAGCTTATTAAGACTGATTTGTGCTACACCTTAGGTACAAAGTAGCCTTAAAACTGGCTTAATTGACTATCTGGGGATTTGATTCCTCCAGCATTGAGGCTTCTCAGGTGGTATCAGGCCAGAATAGTCACTCTTTCCCTGCTTCAGCTCAAGTGGCATAGCTGAGCAAAAGGGGTTGTGGCCAGCAAGCTCTTATATCCATTTGGTCTCCTAAGGCTACTCTTGCACCATTGACCTGGGCTGGCACTTAGCGGACTCTGAATCATGTATCCACAAAACCTCAGGACATGCACACAGTTCGTGCCATTTGATCATCCAAGGGCTCTCTCTTTTAAAGAATAATTTTTTGCAGTTTAAATATGGTAAAATACACTTTTTCAATAGATTTTGAAAATTCAGTTTACTTTTCATGTTTTCAGATTGCAGATGCATATCTGCAGACAATTTTGTATTCACAAATTTTGTGAGTGCAGTTTGTCAACTAAATATCTTGAGAATTTGTAGGTGGGCACTGCACACATTCAGATAGCTGGATATGTGGGTGATATCAGTTATACCACAAATTATTGGGTACAAAAAAACTTTTAAAATTTGTTTATCTTTTGGGGGAAGGTTGCTAAAATCTTCTATTCCTGCAGAGTGATCTAGATAAGAATTATTTCCAAAAAGTGATCTGCGCACACTTAAACAATGCCTATTGTATACATCACTCAGGCAACCACTTATCTGCACTACCATGAGCTGCCAGTGATTAGTAAGCACACTCCTGCTTCCACTTTGCATTACTCACCAAATATGAATTACTCACAGGGGGTCAAATCCTACAGGTTTTATATCCCTAGCACAGGCAGGAACTACCACTGAAGTCAGTGGACAAATCCTGGCTTAACCCAGGCACTGAGTCCATGGCACTGAGGCTGAGATCCTGAAAGGTGTTTAGACTCCTAGCTCCCAACTTCAGTGGAAGTTAGGAACTTAAATACCTTTGAGGATCTGAGTCTGAGTCCTCAACAGTTCTACACTACTGCTAGGCTCTAATGCTATTTCCTTGAGGGATCAGAGGATCCCTCAGAGGTAACCATCTACCCTAGGGGCTTCATAGTTGCCCAAATCTACACCTTATGCAGGGGTAGAGTCCTTTACTTTTCTCTGCCAACTCTAATCAATGGTACTTGGGATACTGGAGGATAACATAAGAGTAGGAATATCTCCTCACTTCCCAGACAGGTTGGGTGACAGCAATGGTTAATTTAGGGGCTTCACAGTTGATAACAGTGAGTGTTTATTTTGGATCCATTGTTCAGGGAGGGGTCTGAGACCCTTCAGATTGAAGACCTGATCCTCTCTCCTACCCATTAGATTAAACGGACAGAAATGCCCTTGCTTTCTTGGTTAAATAATCTTTGAGACAAGCCTTTGATAAATATAACGTTTAAACTGTTTTGAAGCTCAAATAGTCAAATGCAGCCAGAAATAATTGTTTTTCTTGCCGTATAGATTATGCACAAAGAGAAGTTTTTAAAAACGGAGAAACAAAACTTTAATAGGACTGAATGGGGCAGCAACAATGAGGATCCCCTGCAGATGATCCTATAGGAACAAGACATTGATGGCACTAGAGATTGTGGATAAGTGAAGACAAATGAGAAATACTTACATTTCAAAACAAAGAGCAGGACAAGATTTTAAAATGTATATTTCTTTTGGTAAATATTTGTTAGAGGTTGAGGTGCTGAGTCTATGAGCAAACAGCACACCATGGAGAATGTAGGCTGCAAAGCTCATTTGGCTGGGAAGGAATTGTTTATTTCACATGTCATTTGCTGTAGGAGTTCTACAAAGTCAGCAGATTTTTTTTAAAATCTAATGAGTATTGTTCCACGATGAATTCCAGCTTTGATGACCATTCCCTTTTAGGTGTTTGATCTGTATTTTTGTGAGCTGCGCTTTATTCACTTGTGCCTCTGGAATCTTAGCTATGTTGATCAGTGCCTCTTATTTGTTCAGCACATTTTCACTCTTTGTAATTATTTTATGCTATTTATACATTCTTGTAAATACGTGGTCCTTTACAGAGACTGAACAGAGTGGTCCAACCGCAAAGAACTTCCAGGCTAAATAAGACAAGTACTGCCAGTGATAATGACAGACAGATAATGGAGCAAGAGGGTGGCAATAGTAAAGGGCTATAAAAATAATGATCATGTGATTTCTTTTTTAGAATTGTGTATCTCTTAATCTGCATTGTATTTTAATTTGGTGCAATTCCTTTTTTTTTCCATTTGATTTTTAAATATTTACAGCTCTAAAAGAACTATAAATGCTTTTCTCTTTTATTATTCTACAATGACTTAGATGAGACAAATCTGTCTTAAAGAAGACAGGTACTATCCCCAGATTATAATGGACAGTGATTTAGACTTCACAGTAAAATATCTCAATGTGATATATAGCCAGGCTAATGCTTCTTCCACAGTTACAGTGTCCTTGCTCTACTATACGCCATAGTGAAATCTCTTTTCACTAGCCTGCTGCCAAATGCTAATAGTTTGTAACAAATTTCAGGAACCCAGGCGCAACATGTATTACATGTTTTGTCCATCTTTTATCTCTATAATAGTGCATTCATTAGAGGATAGAAGGAGCAGCAAGCCCCTTTTCTTGCTCAGAAATAGCACTGTTTCTCAAACTGACAGCGAATGGGAAATTAGCAGTGAATGGCATAATAAATGCACTCATTGCAGTTGAGACTTAACAGCTGATGCACCAATGTAGGCCCCAGGCTTGCCCCAGTCACTGTTTTATAGCAAAGATTGCAAATGTTCTTGGCTTCAACTGTCATATGAACGTGCAAAAGTCTGACAAATAAAACTTAGCTCTTATTGTATTACTGAAAGCCATCTAATTATAAGTATTGTTATAAATTCTTTTAAAAAACTGCACAGGTTGATAGATCCAGGAGAAATATCTTTCTTAGCTGTAGTGCAACTCTTTTCTTTCCCAGCTGAGTGTATCACAGTAAAATCTATTTTATGTACCCAAATCTCTCTGATGGAAGCCATTCTTAGGTGCAGAGTAGGGTTGCCAGCTTTCTAATTGCTGAAAACCGAATACCCTTGCCCCAGCCCCTGCCCCACCTCTTCCCCCAAGGCCCCATCCCTGCCCTGCCCCTCCCCGCCACTCCTCTCCCCCTCCCTCCATCACTTGCTGTCCATTCCATCCTTGCTCACTCCCCCGGAAATCACTGCTGCCTGCAGAGCCAGGCTTGGCGGTGCTGACAAGGAGCTTGCCCGCCTGGCCAATCAGAGCACAGAGAAGCAGAGGGAGGGGTTGGTCCCAGAACAAGAGGACAGGGGCAAACCGTGACAAGGCAGGAGCCGGTCCCTGGAGCAAGGGACCAGGCAGGAAGCGGTAGGTCCCCAGAGCGAGGGGCCAGGGCTGGGGCAATCAGGGCTGGCAGGGCAGAAGGGAGGGTGTTCAGGACCCCCCCTCCTGCTCAGGTGGCAGCACCTACCTCTTGGAGCCCAGCCTGGAAGCCAGCAACTGCTCTCTGTCAGGCATCAGTAGATGAGCAGAGAGCAGCTCCTCCATGTGGCTCCAGCCGCAGCTGCTGCTCTTCCTGCCCCCCAACAGTTGCTGTGGCTGACCAGACACTGACAGATCCCCTTTTTGACCGGACATACCCATCGAAAACCAGACAACCCTAGTGCAGAGCCAGTTTCTCCAGGATATACCAATGCAAGCAAATTAAAACACTGCAGGATGCCAAAATATTTTGCTTATAGAGGACATGAATTAATTTATCCTCACGCTATTCCTTAGAGATAACACTATTTCACAGATCAGAAAATAAAAACAGCCATAAGGTGGTGTCCCAAGGCCACACAGAATGTTAGTGCCAGCACTAGAACCCTTGAGCTCCTTGCTGCCAGCTTTGTTAGTACTTGACTTGACAATGCAAAGGTGCCCTCACATGCTTATCTTTATTTTAAAAATGTTCATTTTAAGTTTAAAATAGCAAAACAAATTCCCCCATTAGATAGTGCAGCGAAGTATTCTGCTTCGTATTTTGCTCTCAAATCTTCTTTTCAACAGATTTACATTGCAGAGATTCAAAGCCTTAAGTACGATGTAAGGTTCATTCCGACTGCCACCAGGAATTCTACTATTCTCTCCTTTCTCTCAAATTATCACAATATCTAAATATACAATGCAACAGTTAAAGCTGGTATCACTGATGTCCAGGATATCCCAAAGACTTTCCAGTTTAAATACACGAGTACTGCCACTGGTAACAATAGACAGACAATGGAGCAGGAGGGTAGTGACCTGAGACACAAGGTGGGTAATATCAATTTATTCGACGAACTTTGGACAATTTATGGGACACTATGAGAGACATTTAGGGAAAGTAATAAGCTCACTAACTATTTCATATCTTACTCTACAAGGTGTATTGTGCAACATGCTCCAGAAAGCCTGATCCAAAGCCCACTGAAGACGGGAGGGACTAGGCCTACATCTACAAAGGAGAGTGAGAATGGAATTCCCAAAAGCCAGCAAGCTGAGCAGAAAGCCACCTAAGTGTCACAATGGCTAATTTTTAGGCACTTAGAAAATCACAGGGAACAACATAGGTTCACAATGCTGGAATTAGGCACCTTGGCACCCTAAACAGTGCCTGGGGCGACATACGACACACAATACACAAAAGCCAGCACTCTAGGTGGCTCCTTGCCTAAGCTAGCCAATGGAAGATACTATTGAATGGGGTATATGCTAAGCCCCACCCCTCTCACAGAGCTGGGCTCCTAAGGCCAGGTTTCAGGGAAGCACCTATTTCTGACAGCGATCCACAACTGGGAACATCTCTCCTGGTGTAAAGTGGCTGAGGCACCTAAGGGACTTTTGGTGAGAATGAGTTATGAAGGCACCTAACATCACAAAATGACCAGAGGACGAGGAAGTGGTGCCACCTTATAACTTTTAGCCTACTGCTTAGTGTGCTTCTCCTGAGAGATAGGATTTGAATATATATCTCCCTTCTCCCACTCTGGCAGAGGTAGGAATTGAAGCTAGGTCTCCCACATCCACTGACCTATGGTATATTCTGATGGGGGATGGGGAGGGCTCCTCGAATCTCACCTTTTGAAGCTGTTCCACTATGGCTAAATATCTAGGGTCACTGGGCCAGAGCTAGAGAGGCAGCAAGAGAGAGAATGACAATAATCCAGTGGTTAGGGCACCCATCTGAGAGGCAGAATAGGTAGACTGGACCCCCTAATTATTCATGCAAAGTGGAACAGCTGCAACAGGAGAGACTGAGGGAGCTCTAAATAGGAAATATCCCATATCTTGGTGATTAGAGCACCCTCTGGAATTCCCTGTTCAAAACATTTTTCCTTCTCTAGCAAAGGAGGGGAATTGAACCTGGGTTGCTCACATCCCAGGTGAACAATTTAATCACTGGGCTAAACGTTATAAAGTGGGCACCTCTGCCAGATAGATTTTGAATGGGGCAAATCCAGTAGGTGGCCTCTGAGGATGCCTAATGGATCAGGTCCTAAGATAGGCAGGCAAAAGTCTATCTTCCCCGGATTTGTGAATTGCTTTGTGGGGTTAGGCAAGAGATAGGTGTCCCGATGCCTAAAGGGAGGCAGCAGTGTGAATACTCAGAGGAAGAAACATAGGCACCAAGGAAACTTTTACAGCAGAAATTTAGGTGCCAACTGAGTTCAGGCACCTACAGGGTTTGGTGGGAATTTTCTGGATTGCTGTAGATCCTAAAACTGAGATTTAGGCACCTACACCCAGGTGATTGACCTGCTATTAGGCTATAGCATCAGTCTCAAGCGAGGTCTACACTGCAAACAACTGTGTGTTCTTATTTCAGATTAGCTAACCTGGATCAAAATAGCAGTTAACTCAGGTTAGCAGCTTGAGTCCAAACATAGGCCACCCTATAGGCATTTGAAAGCTGAGTTGCTCTGTCTTCACTGCTATTTTAACCTTAGTTAGTTAGCACACTTTTTTTTGCAGTGGTAGACATACCATCTCTCTGTCTCAGAGGTTCTCAAACTGTGGTCTGTGAGTTCCGTTCAGGTTGTCCGCGGATAGTTCCCTCTAAGGTGCGTGCCTGGGCGGCTGCACATGAGAGAATGAAGGGCCATCCACCTATTTAGTGGAGCTGCGCAGGCACGGCTCCACTAATTAGGTGCCTGGACACTGGAGAAGACGCACATGTAAAGTGAGGTGGTGGCCCTGGGGGGAATAGGGAGTAGGGGCCAGTGGAGTGAGCATTGGGGGGTGGGCGGAATTTGAGATATTCAGGGCTGCAGTAGCCAGACAAAGAGCCGACTTTCCCCAGCTCCAGGGCTGCAGCTGCCGGAGAGAGACCCCCTGCTCCTTCCCAGCACCAGCTCAGAAGCTGCTGCGGCAGGAGAGAGAGGGCACATCCATTGCATTAAAAAGGTAAGACTACTGCTATTAAAATATGAGCTGTGTGCTTTTATTTATAGAAAAAAAAAGGTTAATTAGGATTTTTTTTATATAGCGCTTTTATCCAAAGCACTTTACAATAGTTAGCTAATGGTACAAACAACATTTGGAAAGATTGTTAAGTGGTCTGTTGTGACCCTCAGCAATTTTCAAGTGTTCCGTGGAGAAAAAAAGTTTGAGATGAATATTTAATCATTTGTACAAAGTGGCATACTTAGAACAGTAGCGTCTAAGAGACGGAGACTGACTAGTCCTACTCTGAATGAGGCAGGGCAAGGCCTTGAACATGCAGCTCACACAGTCTAGATAAGTGCCTGAATCACAGGACAATTTGCTGTTCTAGAGTATCTGGCTTTTTGTAGAATGCAGAATAGGAACAATTTTCAAAAATATTTGCAGCACAGGAAAGCCATTTCACACCCAGCTCTACTCGTCAGGCAAAGTAGCATAGAAGCTGTTTCCTTACATAGTTTCACACTACAAATGCACATACACACTTTGTGTTGCTAAATCTGGACTGCCACAGGGAAACAGACTCCCTGCATATACAGGAACTCCTCACTAAAAGTCATCCTGGTTAACGTTGTTTCAATGTTAAGTTGCTGATCAATTAGGGAACATGTTTGTTTAAAGTTGTGAAATCCTCCCTTCTAACGTCGTTTGGCAGCCACCTGTTTTGTCCTCTGCTTGCAGTAGAAGAGCAGCCCATTGCAGCTAGCTGGTGGGTAGTTGGAACCAGGGTGGACCAGCAGCCACCCTATCAGCTCCCCGTTCCCCTAAGTTCCCTGTGTAGCAGCTGTCCCTCCCCCTACTGCCATGTGCTGCTCCTGCCCTCTGCCTTGGAGCTGCTTCCAGAGACTCCTGCTTGCTGTGTATCAGTGGTGGGGAGGGGAGAAAGAGAGTAATGTCAGGGTGTCTCCCCCTCCCCCCTGCTCCTGCACCCAGCTCACCCCATCTTCCACAGAGCAGGGAGGACACACAACCTGACCTAGGCAGTAGCTGTGGTCTCAGGTCTCAGCAAGCTGATTTAATTAGCAAGGCAGTGTACTTAAACTTGGGGTCAGCTACTTAAAGGGAAAATACACAGTTTCTCTCTCACACACAGGGTATGTGTCTCTGTCTGACCTCCCTCCTTTCCTACTGCCTTGTAGAGTGTTGTGAGGGTTAACCCTTGAGGGCGCAGTCAATTGTTAGTTCATTTAGCAGTAATATCCCACCCTCTGACTCCTCCACCTCAGCTAAGCTTCACAATCATCACTGTGTACCAGTATTAATTTGTTTGTTCATATATATATGAAATATGGTCTTTTGTCTGGTGAAAAAAAATTCCCTGGAACCCAACCCCCTCATTTACATTAATTCTTATGGGGAAATTAGATTTGCTTAACATTATTTCGCTTAAAGTTGCATTTTTCAGGAATACAACTACAACGTTAAGGGAAGAGTTCCTGTACCTGTATTCCTTTATCCTCAGTCTCTTCACCATGCTGTCTCACAACACGATGCAATATCACTTCACAAGTTGATATCAGCAACCATGACAAACTACCACCAAAACTAGTAGGTCATCCTGTTGTGACCTACTTTGTTCATTGTCCCCACACATTCAGGTTCTCATTGCATCCTAGTACTACTTTCTCTATAACAGCTATAAGATCTATCCTCTCCTCTCCAACCATATTGATCATATTCTTCTACCTATTTGGGTGATCTTTCATTGTGTAACTATTGTGATCTCCTCCGCTTCTCCAGCCTCTGCACATCACTGTTCTTTCCTCTGTTCTAACAAAAATCCCTCTGCTGATGTAATTTCTCTCTCTTGGTGTTTCAACAATCTTAGCCCTTCTTCAAACCCCATCACTGACTGCCTCTCTCTTTTTTGTTTTTAACATTAAATTAATTATCTTTGTTCTCAAATGTTCAGCTCAACCTATGCCAATATCTGTTTTTATTCCCTTTCATGCATCTCATAGCTCCCTACACCGGTATCTGCACTTCTTTTCTAACTGCTCCAGTAAGGGACTTGATTTGGATTAAAATCTTTCCAGTGAACTCAATAGACTCTGTAAAAGCAGCAAAGAGCCCTGTGGCACCTTGCAGACTAACAGAAGTTTTGGAGCATGAGCTTTCATGGGTGAATACCCATCCAATGAAGTGGGTATTCACCCACGAAAGCTCATGCTCCAAAACGTCTGTTAGTCTATAAGGTGCCACAGGACTCTTTGCTGCTTTTACAGATCCAGACTAACATGGCTACCCCTCTGATACTCAATAGACTCTGGATATACTCTCCTTCGCCCACCCTCCCTCTAAAACTTTTCATATTCTTTTAGGCTGTCTTTTATGTTTGAAACAGCCTCCACACGCTATAACAAGTTCCCCCCTCCTTTCCTTATTTAAATCTTTCCTCAACCTCCCACCGCCTACTTTTGTCAAGCCTCCCAAAAGGCTGTCTCTACAGTGTTTTTCATTTGAAGTCTAATCTTGCATATAGTATTTGGGGTTCGAATGTAAAATCCTCATGATGCTGACATTGTTTTACACGTTTGCTAAACCCCATGTGTCTTCATTTTATAAAAATGCTTTCAGTATCCATCATAAATTTGAGCCCATGCTTGTAAAATTCAGAAGCTTGTGTATTGTTTCAGTGGCCAGTAAGTCCACAGAAGATGGCATTCACATATTCTAATTTAATTAGGTACATATCTTCTCTAATTACATTTACAAATAATCCCTATTTTCCAGATGGAGATAGAGATGAGATTTTTTCCAAGATTGAGAAAGAAGGGTTAATTATTGCACATTGGATAAATTGGACAAAGAGAGGGAGTTACTTTTGAAGACTTTAAAGAGTGATTTGATTTAGGTAATAATCCCTAGCTGTTAATAAGGAATTACATTAATATACTGAAAAACGTATCCAGAAGCACTAGAATGTAGAAAAGGTATCTGTATGTGTCAGAGCCAGGGAGAAACTTTACAATTTCAGGGAATGAGAAGATTTTAATTGATAAACTTGACAGGACAGAGTTGGAAAATAAAGACATTCAGACAAAAGCATTGAATGTGAGACAAATAAGAAATAATGAGAAGACTAGGCTCTGAATTTACGGAAATATATAGGAAGTACATGTTACAAAGGCATTCAGGATAGAGCCCGGAATATTACGAAAATAGCAGTATGAAATCAATTTGATATAAAATCTTTATTATGTTTTCACATCATTTTGCAAATGTATTACTTACGCAAAAAAGTATTGAAATTATCATTGTATATGCTTAGATAATTACAGACTACATGGTTCCCAAAGTGGTATAATAACCATGCATCAGTAATAAAGTATCCATACCAGAAGTGTGTTTAGCATAACAAATACTAGTATATCATAAATTCTAATTATAAACAAAAATAAATCAAATAATGGACTTTGCAGAGTCCTTAAGGAAGTTGAAGGAACATTTGCTATTAGGTCCTACAAAGAAAAGAAAAAGACAAAAAGGCTAAAAGGCTAATAAGGAAGTCACCAACACATGTAATACAATCTTCAATCTCAGATTCTTCCTTAGTCTCTTAGGATTCCAATGAAATATTATTCTGGGAATTGAGAGGAAAATTATAAAGAAACTAAATTTTTCTTCTGGCTTCACTGCACTCTGAGATGTAAACAAGAACAGATGCATGTTCACATACTCACAGAAGTGAAACATGAAAAATGGATTGTGATCCACTAACTTTTCACCTTTGGTTAGCAACCTTGTTGAAGCTATCTTTTGGGGACCATGGGCAAACATTTGCAGATGAATTTATATAAATAACTACCCTTCCTCTCTCCCTCCACACCTTCCCCAATGGGAAAGATGTAGATGCACAGGATTTACCGGGCCCTTCAAAGATGAAGATGGTTCACAGAAGGTGACAGCCCAGGAAGAAAGGAAAATCATCCAGGGATTATGTACAAAAACAATGTTCTTGTTGTAAGGAGTTTACAATCCAGCTCCAATACAATATATAGCACAAAGAGAACCATCAGCCAGGATGAAGACCACATGGCTCCACGGACAATCAGGGGACATGACATACACTCCACGACCATCTCCAGATCTTCTATTCACATGGAATCATTCATTGTCCATTTCTCTGCTTACTTCCTGGGGTAACTCCAAACAGGTTAGCCAACCGCAGGCAATGGAGCTATATTAAATGAGGGATGATAAGTTCCATACAAGCCATAGGATCATAGAATATCAGGGTTGGAAGGGACATCAGGAGGTCATCTAGTCCAACCCCCTGCTCAAAGAAGGACCAATTCCCAGTCAGGGCTCTGTCAAGCCTCACCTTAAAAACCTCTAAGGAAGGAGATTCCACCACCTCCCTAGGTAACCCATAGCTGGGTTTAAGCCAAAGGAGAAGTCATATGTGTACCTTAGCAGCTCACAGATTTCAACTACAGAGTTGCAATGGATATGTTCCATATTAATTTTCAGGATAAATCAGGCAGGCTCATGAGACCTTTGCTCCTGCAGAAGGTAGGGTTAGGATTTGGTTCCAAGTTAAAAATCACTAATTTTGGAATATTTAAGTTAAGTATAAAAGTTATTCATTTGTATGCATAAAGATACAAAAGTTAAAATTCATACAGCAAAAATATATATGTGTGTTTATACAGACACGTTTTTCCTCCGGTCACCATTTGGCAATATATCCCTGTTCAGCAAAACACTTAAGCTCCAGTTTAACTTGAAGTGTGTGCTTAAATCCTGTTGAAGTGACCAAGACTTAGGCTTGTGACTAATGTTAAGCATGTATTTAAGTGCTTTGCTGAACTGGGTCATTAATCAGTATGTATTCACACTGAACTGAATACCTATATAGACACTCTCTATACAGGATTCTGAACCTTGCAAGCTTTGGATTCAATCTATGTGCTAGATTCAGATAAATATTTCTGGGTTTTGCCAAGCTTGGCATATAATAAACATATCCTGTGTGAAATATAACATATAATGGGCCACATTCACCACTGGCACATGGAACACAATCTGTTGACATCAGAAAAGTTGTACCTAGTTACACTAGTAGTGAATTTGGCCAAATGTTTGGCTATATATTCTCTATATGGGTTAAAACTGGAAGCATTTATCTGAAACACCCCTGACTCACCCTTTAAGTGAATTATGACTACTCAAATAAATGGGACTGGGATCCAAGCCAGCCCTGAGTATTGTTTTACAACACCAAAACCTGGCATACTTTGGAAAGCCAAAGTTACCATCCACGAAGACATATCCAAAATTTCTTTATATCTTATTCATATGTAGACATAGTTCTACATTCATCATATTTCACATTTTGGTAGAATTAGGCATGCTTGGAGATTCTGTTGCACTTGGTGGAGCAACAGAAACCAATTAGTTCAACCACTGAATAAAAATGGGAAATTATTCTTCACTTAAGAAAACTGTCTTTTTCCAAGCAGTTCGGGACACACTGGTTCAGCAAACATGCTATACCCAAAGCTTTTGATGATATTCTTAGGTCTTCTGATAGCATTTGCAATACAACTTGAGATGGGCAGTTGGGCTAAGCAAAGGAGGAAATCAAAATCCATAGTGTAGGAACTTTTGGAGCTTCCTCAATTGTAGAATTGCACATCCATAAAGAATCTTTTCAAATTGCACATCCATAAAGAATCTTTACTTCCAACAATCTAACACAGAGAACCAGTGGATGTATCCATACATCAGTCCATCCATCACAAAATCTTTGCCTTATTCCATAGTACATTAAATATTTTGGATAGGCACAGATTGTGTGGGTATGTTTATATGACATATATCCCCCCAGCAATAATGCTACAATCTCAGAACTAAAGTAAAATCATCTTTCTAAATGGAATATTAATTTTAGCTAAGCTGCTTTTGATGACTATGCTCTTTTGAAAACCAAAGCTCCATACAAAGGATAAAGGGGAAGAAGAGGGAGACTGTAGTTGATGAAATGCAAATGAGGCTTTGCTTAGACAGCTGGCTGCTTCTGGATGACATGTGTGATGAATGGCCCTTAAAACATGAGCAGGCATCAGGCTCCAATTCAGTGTCAGACTGGCAAAAAAGGCAGCCTTACTGGATGCTTCCTTTAATTAATGCACCACTTCTGCATTAGTCCAGACATTGCCAATAAATGGGAGAGAACTGATATCAGTGGTAATATCAGAAGTCTTTCAACCTTGAAGCTGGGATGCGTTAGCCAAAAGCCACAGTATCGTAAAAGGTTTAATTGTATTTGTAATGTACCAGTGCACCATGACAAAAATGGGAGATAGTGTAAGCAGGACTGGGTAAGCCTGTGATAAATGAGTGTGGGTGAGTGATTACAAAGCAAGGAGGAGTGTGAAAACAGACAATAGACAAGCAAAAGGAAGGGGAGTTCTGATAGCAACAGCTATTCTCATGTGAAAAGTAGGTGCAGAGAGAAACCTAGCTATAGTTTCATATGGGAAAAAAGCACAAAGCAGCTTAACATAAATCTTTCCTCCTAAACAGATTTCATTGACAAAAGTGAGATTTACCATTGCAACACCTCGCTGGTGGACTTCTTGGGGAAAGAGCTAGAAAGCGTTACAACTTACTAGATCAAAATTACAGCTCAAGGTTTTATAGTAATTACAGAACAAAATAACAGGCTCTACAATTACACACATTATTCATCTATTTTGTGGTTTAAAAATCATTTTGATCAATTTAACATTAAACTATAGCAGAATTTTGCACTTTCAATTAAAAAACAGTATCTTAAAACCATTCAGCATCATTATAAAATAGAATGGAATGTTAATAGTCTATTTGAGATTTCTATTTTTTTAAAATCTCACAAAGTATGAAAACATATTCAAGTTATTATATTTACAGATTACCAACTACTCTGGTTCCCTGTCTATCCACAAGCATTTCTAAAGTATCTGCCACCTTAGCATCTAGGCAGAGGCACATAATTAAGTGCAAGTCCTGTTCAAAGTTCTTGATTATAGCCTATACATTACATTTCTGAGAAAAGGGATTTTTTCACCTAATATCCTTAAAGAGATTTGCAATTATTTGATAATACCTTCATCCATGTAGTGACCTTCTGAATCCATTCAAATTATTCTCTCCCCTCTCTGACACACACACAACGTGTGCTTTTTTTAAAGCTTGAAAGAATCAGCCACAATTTAAGGTGAATGCCACACATATATACCCCATCCATGTTAATGCTCTTTCTTACTCTTAGATCACTTTAATAGAGAGAGAGAGCGCACATGCCAGACATGGTGGGGGGAGGAGTGAAGGGGAAAAAAAAGAGAGAGAAACCAGCCTACTGCCCAACACCACAATCCCCTGCTCTAACCGTTCCACTCTGTGAACAACTGATAACTTCATGGACCACAGTGTGGGAATAACTGCCATAAATCATATTATTTAGAATCACTTGTATTCTTTCCCAATTGGAGTTTAATATAGTCTTGGAAATATACATTACATAAAGTTCTGCGATGCAGGAAAATATCCCTACTCAGGATGGCACTTAAACATGTGCTTACAGTTCAGCACATGCTCAAGTACTTTCCTAAATGGGGCCTGCAGTGGTAAATTATAAGTTTTTATTTTTTAAACACGGAAAATCTTTCTTAAAATACATCCATGTAACATACTGGGGACATACAAGACCTTCTTAATAAGAATATGTATTTTAGCCTTTTAGATACTACATTTCCATATATTTTCCTTCTAAATATTTATATAGTTTATACATTATATGCAAGTAAACATCCCCATACTAGTGACAATGGCTGAATATAACCTGTATAGTTGATCAGTTAAGTCTGAGGGGGTAACGGAAGGGGAGGGAGATTACCAATGAGATTTTCTTCCTGTTTCATACACTGTTTTTGTTGTTAAACTGTTTACATTCCGTCCTAATGTTTCTACCCTTTCTTATGTTTGTGTAAACCAGAAGTTTCATTGCTGCAAAAAGCCTATATGTCTGAAAATGGTAAATTAAAAAGCTTCGTGTTGAGTAGTAGAGTAAATTAGAGGGGTCAAAGTAGTTGGGATCATAACCATTTATTACCAATGTAATAAAACTCAGACATGACCAAGTCTGATGTACCAGATGAACATTACTGGCCAGGTTCTTAGGCAAAGCCAGCTTGCACTTGGTGAAGAACCAAAGATGGTTACTTAAGCTTGGTTTACCTATAGGCCCAGAGTAGTCAGGGATAGTCAGAGTTCACATATGTTCTGGTAACATCCCTAACACTGAGGTTGTAGGAGTGGAGCTAGCTGTAAATCTTAATCCAATGAGTACCATTATGAAAGGAGAATCCCCAGGTAAACCAACAAGCTGGCATTTCAGCTGCCAGAAGAAGGGCTAGAATCAGTCTCTATGTGTTGTGGGAGAAAGGAAATCCATGAATACACGGAATGTCTTTTCAGAATGTAGGCAACGGAGAGTGAAAGTGAAAAAATATGGATACAATCTTGGCCACTCTTTTTTTTCTCTCTCTCTTTTTTTTTTTTTAAAAAGTCAGCCGCATACTGTAGCTTTCCAGTTAGATAGTACATTTTTGCTCCCGACTTCTTCTTTCCCACATGGAATTGCAGATATAAATCAATGCAGTCAATCCCACAGTATGAGAGGTGCCATTATAGCTGGAAGTTTCAAATCCAAATAGGGCCAGATAATGATTTGCTTTCTCAGGTAGAATAACTCTTTACTCCATGAGTTGATTGCAATGGGACTACTTGAGAAGTAAGGTGCTAATCATTATGGTAATAATATCAGAATCTGCTCCAGAATTTGATCAGCTTCTATTGAGAGTAGCAAAGAGTCCTGTGGCACCTTATAGACTAATAGACATATTGGAGCATGAGCTTTTGTGGGTGAATACCCGCTTCGTCGGATGCATGATGGATGCATCACTCTATTGAGAGTGATTATTCTGCACTGTTTACTAAAAATTCTCTCCATCTTTGAAAACTCGGGAAACCAGAATGACAATGAAAAATAAATATCAAATTCCTGCTTCCTAATTATGTTGTTATGGGGAACCGCATGGACAACCATAGTGTAATCACCTTCCACTATCCCAGCTCAATCATGTCTCTAGAGTAGATGAGCCCTAAAGTTGCCATATAATGTTCCCCTAATGGGATTTGATTTAGACAGCATTTTACACTACTGGATGCTAGCTATGAATAAATAGCTATAAATCACTTTGGCCAAGTTAACCGAAAGGCATGTGCCAAATTCCAGTGTCAGACTCTCCAGCACACATTCCATAATAAACAGGAAACTGTATTTAGCAGAAAACAACCAACAAACCAACAGGGTTAGCTTAAAATCATTGAACCACAAGGCTAGGCACAGATGGCTCAGACTTTCCTATGGGAGTCCAGAATGCTGGTAACCAGTCATGGTGGGCCAGCACTCAAGCACTGTCAACAGAAATACACTCCTGGCTATTCTGTTAAAAAGAAAACAAAAAGACCAAGCTAGAGTACAAAACCAAACATTCATGAAGGAAGTAAAGGATGTTCTAAACATAGAACAAAAATCCACATATGCAAAACCTATGAAGAAAGCAAAAATAATCTCTTGTTAAAAATGCAGTTTATATCATAATTGTTTTCTGAGGCTGTGTTTACTCATTCATAATGCCCAGAGGCATCTTCAAAGATGTAAATATGATCTCTGTAACTAACCCAAACATCTTGCAGGCTTCAGAACTGATCAGAGGCCAATTTACAGCCAAAGTTTCTAAACATTCTGAAATTGGTGCGTATGTTTATGGGCGGAGGGAGATACCTTAAGAAAAGTCCAAGATGGTTGCAATAGAAGACTGAAAATATCGAATCTCTTATAAGTTCCAGAAGAATTGTGGACCAGAAACCCAGCTGGTGTAAAACACACCTTCCACTGAAGTCAGTAGAGCTACTTTATATGAGCTGATGATCTGCTCTTGTAATTTTTACATAACTGACTCATAGTTTTGAACAGGGGGTTGGACTAGTTGAGCTCCTGAGGTCTCTCCCAACCCTAATCTTCTATGATTCATGAGTGGTATGAGAAATATGGAAGTTTTTAATTCACAGTGGGATTCATAAAGTTTGTTTGTTTAAGATTGCAAAGGTTCAGACCCCTGGAATTTTGGATACATGCAAATGTAGCCTGAGTTTAGGTTTGTGCTGGCACTTTAAGCCAATCAAGTTTTGCTTAGTTTGGAGATTTATTATGAAAGTTTTTCACAGAATGATGAATATAGCAGAAACTTTTTCAGAAGGCAGAGAGGGGTGGAGTTGAATATCTACAACAGCTCTAAGCATGAATTTAGTGATTGGTAGATCATTTTTGGCACATGTTCTATCTGAATTCAGAGATGTGAGCCCTCTGGGAGGAATTATTCAGGAACACCAACCACCAAATCCCACTTGTTATGTGCTCCAAATTCAGCACTCTTTGGAATGCCACTACGTATTTTACTCTGGCTCTGTTCTTCAATGTAACTTTATTTTGTTTCAAAACTTTGTCTAAAAAGCATTGTACCAAACAACAGCTTAATTCTCCACAATCTATTACTCATATCAGCTATTTAATATTGTGACAAAGTTCCTCCTCCACCTTGGTGGGTCCTGCGCTTATTGACGGATTTGTTCACCTCAGTGATCTTCCCTTCTTATAGAACCCACAGTCTGAGTCAGCTCCTCCTGTGTCTGATCAGGAGTTGGGAGGTTTGGGGGGAATCCAGGCCCGCCCTCTACTCCGGGTTCCAGCCCAGGGCTCTGTGGATCGCAGCTGTCTATAGTGCCTCCTGTAACAGTTGCAGGACAGCTACAACTCCCTGGGCTACTTCCCCATGGCCTCCTCCAAACACCTTCTTTATCCTCACCACAGGACCTTCCTCCTGGTGTCTGACAATGCTTGTCCTCCTCAATCCTCCAGCAGTATACTCTCTCACTCTCAGCTCCTTGCCTTCTTGCTCCCAGCTCCTCACACACGCTCCTTCTCCTCTGGCTCCTCCCTGCCTGACTGGAGTGAGCTCCTTTTTAAAGCCAGGTGCCCTGATTAGCCTGCCTTGATTGGCTGCAGGTGTTCTAATTAAAGTAGCTATCTCTACTGCCTTCTAGAAAGATCTTAATTGGCTTCAGGTGCCTTGCTTAATCTGGAGCAACTGCCATTTGGTACCAGGGTACTAGGGATTTGTTTAGCCTGGGGCTAAAATACCTGTTTCTCGGTACTTTACTGTAGCCATCTGGCCTTGCCCCATCACAATATGTTTGATTACAACATTAGATTACATTTTCAAGAACAAAAGAAATGTGCAGAAGGGTCAAACCACTCAGGCAATGTATTGATACTTTTCATCACTATCCAATCTAGCAGTGCAAATTTCCAGTGAGATGTGCAGAATGTGTTATGGGAGGCTGTGTGGTTTTGTCAATAGGGAACAGACCATCAGGAGACCTGCAGTGTGACCTAGGTACAGAGAGGTGACAGGACTTGCCCTATTTTTCTCCCTTGTCTATTTAGATGGTAAACTCTTTTGGGCAGGGACTGACTTATATTATGTGTTTGCATCGTGTAGAACAATGGGATCCCAATCTCAGCTAAGTGATAATACAAATATGATGTGTCTGGAACACATAACGTTAGTGAGGGTGTGTCTCTGAACCATCATCTTTACTATTCACCCATGGCATGAAAGGATACTACATTAAGATTTAAACATGACTAGAAAGCCTTCCATATTCCTAGAGAATATCATCTACCAAAAAAACCAGAAACAACCAACCAAGCAAAAATCCACTCCTGAGCACAGGAACAAAAGAAATGTCCTAAAAGAATTATGGAAATGGAGCTCCAAAAACATGATTTATACATGTACCTTAGTCACTTCGAACAAAAGGTAGAGGTGAACTAGCAGGCAATGTAAAGGGGTAAAAGATATTTTTATCCCTCCTGTTTTTCCTTTACTTTCTCTACCCTTTTTAATGAAAGAGGGTCTGATGGGCAGTTCATACAAAAGAAACATTATATATCATCTTTAACATCATGATTTCACACCTTGGTTGTCATAAAGAAACACTTTGTGTTATCATAATATTATACTATCCTTTTAAAGATGAATCCATCTGCACTGAACATTGCCACATTATATGCATCATTACACTGTAAGAATAAAGAGCAAAAATGAAAGTATGATGAGACCTAAACAACTTCATAACAATTTCCAGTTTGTAGACACATGAGATGCAATTGCCAATTACAGCATATATTCAATTTTTAAAATGATGGACCACTGTGAGAAAAAGAACAAACATTGATTATGCCTGCTTTCCAATTTTTCTATTGTGTTTGCCTCAGGCTCTGGATATCAACTTTAACTAGAAAATGGACTTTAAGGAGAGCTGTGCAAAAGTCAGCATTTCTATTCAAAAGATTTTTCCTCCTTGATTTTGGTTGAGATGGATTTGTACCATGTGACTTTCACTCAGCATTTCAGGTTCAAAAGAATCCCAATGAGAACAATCAGTTTCTAAAAAGGGAAGATCAACTAATCAATAATCAGTTCTGTTTGTTTGGATTTTTTAACTCAAAACCATGAAAACCACCAAGTTTCACATGATTACTAACCCAAAGCATAAGGCAGCCCAGAATCTGTTGATATGAGGCCTAGTGTAGCTGAAAGATTTGCAAAGCTTTTAGCAAACTTGGGCTATATTTTGGATCAATAATTGAAGTGTTAATACAATAGAATTTGCACATTTAAGGGCTTTTGTATTGTTATGTTTTGATTTTTTAATGGAAAGAGTTCCTTGCATTTTCAGTATCAGAATGAAAATAACTTGGTCTGGTTTTATGCTCGCTAAGTTGCTCCTCATCTACTCATGGCAAGGAAATTTAGAGAACTTGCTGAAACAGGGACAATTAGGGAGGAGTATCAAAAGTATTATTCTACTTTCTGTTATCCCTTTTGCAAATGGGAAGGACGAACTCTATTAATGCCTTGGGAGAAACCTACCCTCTGGTTTACTTTCTATAACTAGATTCTGGTGTAAGGCCCAGCTTGAGAAAACGTGGGTACATAAGCTGCACCAACCCAGGAGGAGTCCTGGATGGCATTGTGACTCAAAAAACATTTTCTCCTTGCTTTAGGGTGTGTGTGTATGTATTTTCTGCTGCCATATACTCTCGGCAGCCCCAAACACTGGCTTAACTCTTCTGAGCGGAATGCGTGGAACCAAGACTCCATCAATTCACTGCCTGCCCCCACTCACCTGTTCCAGTGAAGGAGTAAGCAAATGAATACATAGGTGTGTAAGGAGGTGATCATATGTCTTTTTAGTACTCCTTTGCATGGGTGTACAGTCTGAGTCAGAAGCTAACTCTCTGCCTTCTTCATTAGTGAGTCACCTAAATACAAGAACATAAATTCATGTGAAGTGTTTAGTAAATATCAGAAAGGAGTATCAAATCTATTTGTAGACTCTTTGAAGGACTAGATATCTATTAATATTATCAGAGACTGGAACTGCTTACTTCTATTAATAGCATACAATCACATTAACTACTGTATGCTAAATATCAGTTGTCATGCTGCTAGATCAGATCCCAAACTAATTTTTATTCATGTTTTTGGCAGAACATCTGCTGGGCTGATTCTTTAAGGCTAAAAAATGGCTATTTAAAGAGTCATAACCAAAAGTAATAATTTTAAGTGTTTTGCACACAGCAAGAGAATAATAAAATTATTTTGACAGCACATTAAAGCATGCTAGGTACTGACAAATGCATAGGAAGACAGGGTGTCTGTACCCACAAAGGTCACAATCTATTTTAAAGATCATAGAATCATAGAATATAGGGTTGGCAGGGACCTCAGGAGGTCATCTAGTCCAACCACCTGCTCAAAGCAGGACCAATCCAGGACCAATCCCCAACTCAATCATCCCAACTAGGGCTTTGTCAAGCCTGACCTTAAAAACCTCTAAGGAAGGAGATTCCACCACCTCCCGAGGTAACCCATTCCAGTGCTTCACCACCCTCCTAGTGAAAAAGTTTTTCCTAATATCCAACATAAACCTCCCCCACTGCAACTTGAGACCATTATCCTTGTTCTGTCATCTGGTACCACTGAGAACAGTCTAGATCCATCCTCTTTGGAACCCCCTTTCAGGTAGCTTGAAAGCAGCTATCAAATCCCCCCTCATTCTTCTCTTCTGCAGACTAAACAATCCCAGTTCCCTCAGCCTTCCTCATAAGTCATGTGCTCCAGCCCCTAATCATTTTTGTTGCCCTCTGCTGGACTCTTTCCAATTTTTCCACATCCTTCTTGTAGTGTGGGGCCAAAACTGGACACAGTACTCCAGATGAGGCCTCACCAATGTCAAATAGAGGGGAATGATCACGTCCCTCAATTTGCTGGCAATGCCCTACTTATACAGCCCAAAATGCCATTAGCCTTTTTTGGCAACAAGGGCACACCTGTTGACTCATCCAGCTTCTCATCCACTGTAACCCCTAGGTCCTTTTCTGCAGAACTGCTGCCTAGGCACTCGGTCCCTAGTCTGTAGCAGCGCATGGGATTCTTCCGTCCTAAGTGCAGGACTCTGCACTTGTCCTTGCTGAATCTCATCAGATTTTTTTAGGCCCAATCCTTTAATATGTCTATGTCCCTCTGTATCCTATCCCTACCCTCCAGCATATCTACCACTCCTCCCAGTTTAGTCATCTGCAAACTTGCTGAGGGCGCAGTCCATGCCATCCTCCAGATCATCAATGAAGATAATTGAACAAAATCAGCCCCATGATGGACCGTGTGGGCACTACGCTTGATACCGGCTGCCAACTAGACATGGAGCCATTGACCACTACCCTTTGAGCCTGATGATCTAGCCAGCTTTCCATCCACCTTATAGTCCATTCATCCAGCCCATACTTTAACTTTCCAGCAAAAATACTGTGGGAGACTATATCAAAAGCTTTGCTAAAGTCAAGGAATAACACATCCACTTCTTTCCCCTCATCCACAGACCCAGTTATCTCATCATAGAAGGCAATTGGGTTAATTAGGCATGACTTGCCCTTGGTGAATCCATGCTGACTGTTCCTGATCACTTTCCTCTCCTCTGAGTGCTTCAGAATTGATTCCTTGAGGACCTGCTCCATGATTTTTCCAGGGACTGAGGTGAGACTGATTGGCCTGTAGTTCCCTGGATCTTCCTTCTTCCTTTTTTTAAAGATGGACACTACATTGGTCTTTTCCAGTCATCTGAGATCCCACCCCGATCACCATGAGTTTTCAAAGATAATGGCCAATGGCTCTGCAATCACATCCACCAACTCCTTTAGCACACTCGGATGCAGTGCATCTGGCCCTATGGAATTGTGCTCATCCAGCTTTTCTAAATAGTCCTGAACCACTTCTTTCTCCACAGAGGTCTGGTCACCTCCTCCCCATGCTGTGCTGCCCAATGCAGTAGTCTGAGAGCTGACCTTGTTTGTGAAGACAGAGGCAAAAAAAGCATTGAGCACATTAGCTTTTCATACATTCTCTGTCACTAGGTTGCCTGCCTCATTCAGTAAGGGGCCCACACTTTTCTTGACTTTCTTCTTGTTGCTAACATACCTGAAGAAACCCTTCTTGTTACTCTTAACATCTCTTGCTAGCTGCAACTCCAAGTGTGATTTGGCCTTCCTGATTTCACTCCTGCATGCCTGAGCAATATTTCAGTACTCCTCCTTGGTCATTTGTCCAATCTTCCACTTCTTATAAGCTTCCTTTTTGTGTTTACGAACAACAAGGATTTCACGGTTAAGCCAAACTGGTCACCTGCCATATAAACTATTCTTTCTACACATCAGGATGGTTTGTTTCTGCAAACTCAGTAAGGATTCTTTAAAATACAGGCATCTCTCCTGGACTCCTTTCCCCCTCATGTTATCCTCCCAGGGAATCCTGCCCATCAGTTCCCTGAGGGAGTCAAAGTTTGCCTTTCTGAAGTCCAGGGTCCATATTTTGCTGGTCTCCTTTCTTCCTTGTGTCAGGATCCCAAACTCGGCCATTTCATGGTCACTGCCTCCCAGGTTCCCATACACTTTTGCTTTCCCTACTAATTCTTCCCTGTTTGGGAACAACAAGAAGAGCTCTACCTCTAGTTAGTTCTTCCAGCACTTGCACTAGAAAATTGTCCCCTACACTTCCCAAAAATCTCCTGGAAGAAAGCCTCATCCACCTCATCCCTCTGATCTGGTTGTCTATAACAGCCTCCCACCATGACATCCCCCTTTTTCCTCGTACTTCTAAATTTAATCCAGAGACTCTCAGGTTTTTCTGCAGTTCCATACTGGAGCTCTGAGCAGTCATACTGCTCTCTTACATACAATGCAACTCCCCCACCTTTTCTGCCCTGCCTGTCTTTCCTGAACAGTTTATATCCATCCATGACAGTACTCCAGTCATGTGAGTTATCCCACCAAGTCTCTGGGTATGTCTACACTATGAAATTAGGTTAATTTTGTAGAAGTCAGGTTTTTTACAAAACCTTTTTATACAGTCGATTGTGTGTGTGCCCACAAAAAATGCTCTAAATGCATTAAACCGGTGGAATGCATCCACAGTACCGAGGCTAGCGTCGACTTCCAGAGCACTGTAGCTATCCCACAGTTCCCACAGTCTCTGCCGGCCATTGGAATTCTGGGCTGAGATCTCAATGCCTGATGGGGCAAAAACAGTGTTGCGGGTGGTTCTGGGTACATGTCATCAGGCACCCCTAGCCTTCCTTCCCTCCATGAAGCAACAGCAGACAATCGTTTCACGCCTTTTTTCCTGGGTTACCTGAGCAGACACCATACCATGGCAAGCATGGAGCCCACAGCTGACCATCACCGTACGTCTCCTGGGTGCTGGCAGATGTGGGACTGCATTGCTACACAGCACGAGCTCACTGCCTTTTGGCCACAGACGGTGCATTACAATTGGTAGCCATCGTCATCGTATTCCTGTGTGCTCTTTTAGCCAACCTCGGTGAGGTCAGTCGGGGCACCTGGGCAGACATGGGAGTGACTCATCCAGGTCATTCCCATCTTCTGCTGAGCACCCAGGAGATGAAGATGGCTAGCAGTCGTACTGCACTGTCTTCTGGTGAGCAGCCAGGAGATGATGATGGCTAGCAATCATAATGTAGCATCTTCTACCGAGCATCCCAGAGATAACGATGGCTAGCAGTTGAGCTGCACCTTCTGCTGCCAACCTAAGATGTAAAAGATAGATGAAGTGGATCAAAACAAGAAATTGACCCAATTTGTTCTGTGAAATCAACGGCCTGCTAAACCCAGGGTTTTGAGTTCAATCCTTGAGGGGGCCATTTTGTGTGACAGTTGTTTGTGTTTCTCCTTGATGCAAAGCCACCCCTACTGTTGATTTTAATTCCCTGTAAGCTGTGTCATCAGTCATCCCTCCCTCTGTCAGAGCAATGGCAGACAATTGTTTCGTGCCTTTTTTCAGCGCAGAACCAGAAGCTGCAAAAGCAAAACCAGACGAGGAGGTGGGTGAGAATGAAAGGGTTGTAAAAGGAGGTGAAAAGTTTGAATGTTTCAGGAACTGCGGAATTGGCAGAGTAAAGGTAGGTGGTATCGGGGCATTTCTGAAAGAGCAGAGTTATGGTTTCATGGGCACCATTAACTGTACACTTCCTGGCTTTTAGAAGTTTCAATTTTGCTCAACTCAACATTTTGCAAGAGGACAACATACCTCTTACCTTAACTCTTACCATACTGTTTTGACATTGAATTTCCTAGTATTTTTTAACAGGAAAAGTTACATTGTTCATAGAAGTTAGTCATTAAGGCAGTTGTACTTGCTATGTCCCACAATTAGCATACTGAGCCAGCCACACACCCTCTGTGCCCCATCAGCCCTCCTTCCACACACTTGCCCAACCATGCCCCTGACCCATTTAATGCATTCACCTGTTCAACCTGGTCCTTTCCCATTACTGTACCTACCCCTACCATTACTACCACATGCAGGGAACACATCTTCCTGAAGTCTTCACTCACTGCTATACAAGTGTTTCTACTGTCATTACTTACCATCTTCTCTAGACCAACTCTCACATGGTGTCTGGAGTGAAGGACAATTATGTTACAGTACAATGTGTACCTGGTTGGGTTTCACAATGGTTGGAGGGTGGAGAGTGTGGCAGAGCCAGCAAGCAAGAGAAATTACAGAAAGTTTCTGTTCCAAAATATTGACAGTTTTATGTTTGAGAGAAAGTGCCTCTGACCCTTGTCCAATAGACATACTCCATCTCTGAAAATGGTAATGTTTCTATGCCATACAGTATGCATTTGCCATGAACCCTCCAATTTCCCAATCAATGTTCTTTTTACACTTTATTAATAGCTTTCCTGTGGTGCAATGGCAGAGCTGGGAGGTGCAGAAAGACTTGGGTCCAATGGCAGAGCTGTGGGGTTGAGAACCAATGGCAGAGAAGGGGATGCCATGCCTCCCTCACCTGAGCCCCCAACCTCTCTCACCTCCCCTACTATCCATGCCCTTCCCTATATTCCCTCCACTCCTCTCTGCAGCCCCAATCTCCTGACTCTCTCACTCCTTCACACCCTAAAAGCCCTCCCCTTGCAGGGAGCATTCACAGGCCTCTTTCCCCTCTAAAAAAGCTTGGAATATTTCATTCCAAAATAAAACTGCTATCTATGACTCAAAAATTTTAGCAGCCTGTCAGTCCAAAGCTCCTTTTGTCTTAGATGATGGCTTGTGATTAACTTCTCCTTAGATAATTCTATTACAAATAGAAACTCTCTAGCCTCTTTTCCTGTTTTGGAGCATGTGCAGTGTAAAAATATACATTTTCTAAAATACTGTTCTCAGTCTGGAGGCAGTCTTAGTGCTATACTCTACTGTGGGTAAAACTCAACCTATTGAAACCATTTTGACCTTCATTCTAGCAATACTTTGATCTCTAGTGCGCAAAAAAAAAAATCCATACACTTATTTTTTAAATACTTATTTTTCCAGGCTTATCTCCATAAGCCCTGGGTCAAATTATTCCAAATTTGAGTCACTAAATGTACCATCCTGATGCATACCAGATTTCAAAGAACTCCAGATTACGTAAAAAAGTAATCCTTTCACTAGGTGTCTTGATGCAACCTTAATTTTAGTGATGCGGCTGTGCCACTATAATAAATATGTTTGTTGCCCAATGTACTCCACTGCAGTAGACTTGTCTAGGTATCACTTATTTCCAAAATAAGAAAGAAGTGATTCCTCTTCAGTATACACAGTCTAGCAAAGTAATATTAATAACAGACAACATGATAGCATTTGAAGAAGCTGAATTTGTATAAGGGTCAATAAGAGTAGTGTGCCATATACTATACTTACTTGGTTCTGTCAAAAGAATTGTTTTTATTGTTATTTTAAAGAATCAGTTAATGGCTCTAACAAGTAGTATTATTCCATTATTATTATTATTATTATTGCTAGCTGCATGGAAGACCAACAAACGTACAGTGTATGGAAATCATGCAGCTCTGGTGTTATATAATCTCCCTCTCCCAGGTGGTATTAATAATCATTAGTCCATTGTATTGACTAACAAAAGAAAACCCATAAGGGATTAATCACAGGAATTAAGTTGGGAATAGATTTTTCTAGTAAATTGTGGTCTATAGTGAATGTGTTTAATCCAAAGATAATTAGGGTGTTGTTGTTTTTTTAAAGAACTGAGATGAAAACCTGAGTGGCCACATACAATAAGAATATTCACCTGCCCCATCATCAAATGGCTCTTGGCTTAACCACGAGATCTTGCATGACCTACAAAATAAAAAGGAGTCATATAAAAAATGGAAACTAGGTCAGATTACAAAGGATGAATACAGGCAACCAACACAGGAATGCAGGGGCAAGATTAGAAAGGCAAAGGCACAAAATGAGCTCAAACTAGCTATGGGAATAAAGGGAAACAAGAAGACTTTTTATCAATACATTAGAAGCA
This sequence comes from Chelonoidis abingdonii, assembly GCF_003597395.2. Taxonomy (NCBI): domain Eukaryota; kingdom Metazoa; phylum Chordata; order Testudines; family Testudinidae; genus Chelonoidis; species Chelonoidis abingdonii. The sequence goes on from NC_133769.1 coordinate 187,076,575, forward strand.
AGAGGAAGACCAAGGAGAGGGTAGGCCCACTGCTCAGTGGAGGAGGAGAAACAGTAACAGGAAACTTGGAAATGGCAGGATGCTTAATGACTCTTTGTTTCGGGTCTCACTGAGAAGTCTGAAGGAATGTCTAACATAGTGAATGCTTATGGGAAGAGGGTAGGTTTAGAAGATAAATAAAAAAAGACAAGTTAAAATCACTTAGAAAGTTAGATTGCCTGTAAGTCACCAGGGCCTGATGAAATGCATCCTAGAATACTCAAGAGTTAATAGAGGAGTATCTGCAGCCTCTAGCTATTATCTCTGGAAAGTCCTGCGAGACGGGAGAGATTCCAAGACTGGAAAAGGCAAATATAGTGCCATCTATAAAAGGAAATAAAACAACCAGGAAATACAGACCAGTTAGTTTAACTTCTGTGCCAGGAAACATAATGGAGCAATAATTAAGAAATCATCTGCAAACACTTGAAGGTGGTAAGGTGATAGGGAATAGCCCGCATGGATTGTAAAGAACAAATCTTCTCAACCATCTGATAGCTTTCTTTGATAGGAAACGAGCCTTGTGGATAAGGGAGAAGCAGTGGATGTGGTATACCTAGTTTAGTAAGGCATTGATCACGGTCTCGCATGAATCCTTGTCGATAAACATTGACATTTGGGGTACTTATAAGTGGGTGCATAACTGTCTGGATAACATACTCAGAAGAGTATTAATGGCTCCAATCCTGCTGAAAGGGTATAACAGTGGGTTCGCGGGGTCTGTTTTGGACCGCTCTGTTCAATATCTTCATCAACGTTTAGATGTTGGCATAGAAAGTACGACTTATTAGTTTGCAGACGTACCAAACTGGAGGATTGCACTGTTTGGAGATAGGTCAAAATTCAGAATGATCTGGGCAAATTGGAGAAATGGTCTGAGGCAAAGGATGAAGTCAATAAGACAATGCAAAGTGCTCCACTTAGGAAGGAAATCAGTTTCACACATACAGAATGGGAAGATACTGTCTTGGAAGAGTTGGCAAGAGATCTGGGTCATAGGGACCACAAGCTAATATGGTCAAGTGTGATACTGTTGCAAAAAGCAAACGTATTCTGGATGCATTAACAAGTGTGTTGTTAACAAGCATGAGAAGTCATCTTCCGCTTACTCTGCCCTGGTTAGGCCTCAGCTGGGATTGTGTCCAGTTCTGGACAATGCATTTCGAAGTGTGAGAAATTGGAGAGGGTCCAGATAAGAGCAACAAGATGATTAAAGATTCTGAGAATCGCCTACTGAAGGAAGGCTGAAGAATTGGTTTATTTAGTTTGGAACAAGAGAGACTGAGAGGGGACATGAGTAGAGTTAGGTTCTAGTATTAGAGGTGGCTCAGGGAAGGGAGCAAATTGTTCACCTTAACCTCTAATGATAGAACAAGAAGCATGGCTTAAAACTGCGCAGAGGGAGATTTAGTTGGAACATAGGAAAAGTTCTACTGTCAGGGGCGTAGTTAAACACTGGAATAAATTTGCCTAGGGAGGTTGTGGATCTCATCCTCTGGAGAAATTTAGAGTAAGGTAGATAATGTCTATCAGGGATGTGCTAGACAGTATTTGGTCCTGATGAGGGCAGGGATTGGACTCGATGACTACCTCAGGTCGCTTCATTCCTAGAGTTATGGCCACGTCTACACTACGGATAAGAATCGAATTAGCTAAAATCCGGTTTTATAAAACTGCTATTTATAATTCGTTTCAAGTTGGCCACACTAGGCACAGTATATTTGGTGTTGTGCTCCATGGTTCCGAGGCTAATGTAATTTCTGAGTGCTTGCATTGTCGGGTAGCTCTTCCGTGCTATCCATAGTTCCGCAGTCTTCCCACTGTCCCTATGAATTCTGGTGCTAACATATTAGCAGGTGTTCTGTGGTAATGTCTGTCAGTCATTCCTTCCTCCGGGAAAAACATCAGCTACAACGCTTTTTCGCGCCGTTTTTCCTTGGATTGCCACTGGCAGACCCATAGCACAGCACCATGGAGCCCCGTCAGCTTTTTTTCCGGACCTTCTATGTGTATGGATCGGCGCGGAGACGAGGCGATACTCGCCGCCTGCATACAGCGCAGCATTCACTTGCTTTGGCATTGAAGGCAGAGATGGTTACCAGTCGTCTGTACCGTCTACGCCGGAGTAAATTGGCAAATGGAATGACGGTTTCTTCTCTCCTCTGTACTGTCTAGCTGCTATTCAGAGTGCCCCTGGCTGAAATGCCGGAGTGCAATGCAAAAGCAAACAATTGGACTGACTCCTGAGTCATGCCTCTTATGGTTTGTAAAACTAGAGGTCAGTCTGCCTAGATATGGGGCAGTGTACTAGAGAGCCCGTGTATGCGACGCGCTGCTCCATGTCAGTATTTCACAGGGATTTGCCCATGCAACAATCCCACCCGTTGCGTTCCCTCCTCCCACTTCCTGGGCTACGTAGGCAGTGTCCCCCCCCCTTTTCTGTCATAAAGTTTATAAAGAATGCAGGAAAAGAAACAGGACTTTTAGTCGAGATAAAATGACGGGAGGCAGCCTCCGGGGCTATGACAGTCAGGCAAGAACAGTTAGCGGGTGCGGGGGAGAGAGGGCCCCAGCATGCCGCTGCCATGACACGTCAGATCTTTCTTAAACAGGAAGGGAGGGGCGTGATGCAAGCCAGCCCCGCAGTTGCTTCATGATGATGGTTTACCAGCCGTTCTGTACATCCTGGGAGTAACATGGCGTCAATTCCCATTTTACCGCAGGAGCGCCCCAGCCAACTCACTGAAGGCAGCAGAGCTATTTCACGGGTGATGGCAACGACAGATATCATCATTTGCCCGTCTCACCTGAGGAGGGAGCAGAAGCAGATACTGCTCTTCACTGCTGCAGGATGGCTCTACAGCAGCATTCAAGTAACATAGGGTGACATTGAAAGAACGCAGAAATGATTTCTTTCCCTTTTTTTTCACGTGGTGGGGGGAGGGGGGAGGAAACTTGAGGAGCTATTGCCGAACACGCCAGGACACTGTTTGACCCTAAGCCATTGGGAGGCTCAGCAAGAATGCAAATACTTTTCAGAGACTGCTGTGCGATGTGGATAGCTGGAGTCCTCATACTCCTCCATCCATTGAGCACCCCATTTGAGTCTCTGGTTCCCGCTTCGCCTTGTCACGCAGCGCTGTGTAATCTGGAATTTTTTTTTCAAACTCTTAGGGCATTTCGTGTTCTCTTTAACGGAGCTCCTTCTGATACGAACAGATTTGTCTCTCCCATAACAGGGATCAAATCTATGCTATCTCTCGTACGGTCCATGTGCTGGAAGCTCTTTTGTTTGAGACTTGATCGCCAGCCATGTGACGACTCCGACGCTCTGGGCAACAGGAAATGTATTCAAAAGTTTCTGTGGGTTTTCCTGGTTTACCCTGCCCGCCTGCATTGAGTTTCAGATTGCTGTACGAGCTGTGAGTGGTTGCACTGTGGGTCGCCGAGCGCCATAGACGTCGATTTCGTCCACACTAACATATCCGGATAGGTTATATCGAATTTAGCGCTACTCCTCTCGTCAGGGAGGAGTACAGAAATCAATTTAAAGAGCCCTTTATATCGATATAAAGGGCGTTGTAGTGTGGACGGGTACAGTGTTAAATCGATTTAACACTGTTTAAATCGATTTAAACGCATAGTGTAGACCAGGCCTATGAATCTATGAATCTTCAGGTCTAGATGAAGAGCTATATGACAGCAGCTCTCTGCAGCCTGTTTACATCTGCCTTCACAGAATATATAACATATAAAGGAGAGAGAAAATTCACCATATAATTACATGCACTTTTCAGTTTTACTGTATGACAGTACTAAATGAGCAAAGGCTAGTACAGGAACCGAACTTATTGCTCTAGACAAAACTATGTCCAAGTGTTTCACCCCTAGACAATTTGTTTCCCAAAATCATTCAAAATGGGCAAGTATCTCATTGTCTGCAGAGGCTTCCACTGTAGTCAGAGACTCAGGCCCATCGCAGGTGAAAGAATGAGATTTTTCCAAATTACTCTCAACTGGCTGAGAAGCACAGTCCTTCTGTCAGTTCAACACATTAAAAAAAAAATTGTTGGGAAATCTGTCATGAGTTTTCACTACAACTGATCATAAATCATTTTTCCAAAGAATAAATAAAATGAGAAATACAGGCAGAGACATTAAGAAACATTTATTGAAACTTTAAAAATCAAAGGTTTTATCAATTTCAATTAGAGGCAAACAAAAAGGATGTTATAAGATATTAAAAATTATTTTTAAAAAAATCAACAAAATTAGGCTCTAATTCAGGAAAGGACGTAAATTCATTTAACTTTAAGGATCTTCTTAAGTCCATCCCTATTCAACAAGCACATTAGAACATGTTTAAATTTAAGGATGTGCTTAACTCTCATTAAAGTCAGTGGGAATGGTGAATATGGATGGTCTTAAGCATCTGCTTAGGTTCCTTTGCTGAATCAGGACCTATGTATTTTAATTCTGCAATTTGTACTGTGTGGGCTGACCTTTTTACCCACATGCAGCCTTGCTGCAGTGAATCGGGTTCTGCACAGGTACAGGGGCCCATCTGAGTGGATAGCATCACAAAAGCAAGGCACAACTTTCCAGGACCACAGACTGTAATTTCATGCAATTTTAGAGGGAAAAAAAAATAGGGGGATCAATAGTTGCATAAATAAAACTGTATGCTTTATGAGGTTATATATATATATAAATAACTGTGGCATATAAATGCAGGCAATTTTACATCTGCTGCTAAAATGTTGGCTTTTAAAATGATCCACCAACAGAATTTAAGGAAAGTTCAGTGGTGAATTGCCAGCAGCTGCATCTTTACTGCACAGTCAGGGTTTTCTAATAAGCCTGTAGGTAATATATCTCTGCATACATATTTCTCTTCGATGTGAAGAAAGTCTTTGAGGGAAAACTTCAAAAATATGCACTAACTTTCTTGGATTTTGTTCCCTCCAGCTAAAAAAGAAAGTTAGAAACTGATTTTTACTCTGCACTCTGAAAAAGCTAATTCCAACTAACTGTTTCCAAGAAATCAAAATGCCATGATATTTTAAAAGAATATAAGTTATGAAAACCCATATTAATGACATGGAAATTGTTATTCTTCATATGTAGGGCTACTGTTTTAAATATCCCAACATCTGATAAAATACCACGCACGGAGGAGATAGGATAGAAAACAGTTGGACAAGTCTTTTCATAGAAAAATAATAATGCCATTCATTATTCCAGATGCATTTGCAGCATCTTATATTGTGCAGTGTGAAAAGAAACACTGAGTACCTATTGGTAATTAAATTAGAAATTGTTTTCATAGCTAATCCCCACATTTTATGGCACTGTAAAATATGTATATGGTTTTCCCTTAGAGTAAATTATTACTGTGCCAGTAGGATGTAAAATAGAAGTGGAAGATTCTGTTAAACTTCATGATGCATTTGGGACATCAGAAAACAAATTACATCTAGAAAAGTTGTCAGAGAAGGGTTGGGGGGCCACCACATTCTAGGACACTCATGTTATATGTTGTTTTTTTTAAAATACCCAAAAAACTCTAGTCAGAATTTAAGTTATCCCTTGCACAGATAGTGACGACTACTGAATTTTTAAGTTTGGAGTTAAATTCTTCAGAATAGTAAGTATTTAAAATAAATAAGATAGCTAAACAAAAATGTGCATTGCTAACTAGTAACAGGGACCCAGCATGATACAAGATCCCACATCCAGAAAGTCCTGAAGATATCTGCTGCGAAAGTGGCCCTGAAAAGCAGCACTTCCTCACCATTTTGACAAAATTTTGATAAGGTTAGTGCCTATGTTTCCAGCATCTCAGTAATCACAGAACATTATATGTCCACTGGCCTGGTTGTGGTATGTGCCCACCCCTCCAGTATTCTCCTGATCTGGACCCCGCAGTAGGACATTGAGAGCTCATGCCAGTCACAGGTGAGTGGAATGTAAGTTCCAACAGCCTTGTCCCAGTTGTGGATAGCCCTAGCTTACTCAGTAAACTCCATTTAATAATACAACTCCAGCACCCAGACCTCACCACTGACTTGAGTCACCACTGCCGCTGATTCCTTTCTACCTGATTTGTTGGTTGAAGTCACTGAGCTTCTCTCCATGATGATATGGTGGTGAGGGCATGGAAGCCCCAGAGGGAGCTTGGAGAGAGAAATTTCAAAGCACCCAGCCCTACTGTTTTGTGAAGCCAACTGGGCCCTGCATTTGCATGACCAGGAAGGTGTTCAGAAATATCTTATTGACTGGCTGGGGAAGGACTGCTACTGCTACACCCACAATGAACCACAATTAACTTGAGGAGGGAAGAACTGATTTAGGACATGCTCAGATTTGAGTTTAAGTGGAAAAAATAGATCTGAAATATTTAATTTTTTTCATTTTCTCACAAATATTTGATCAGTGCAGAGATAAAATGCCAAACTCCATTGGTTTTGCGTGTTTGTGTTTCATGGCACCACATAATCTCAGATAAACAAACATCATTTACTCGATCCCCTCCAGGTAATCTAAACCATTTCACTGTCCCTCACTGTATTTCAGTGCATTATCACATTAACAACTACTCTCACTGGTCTTCACTGTGGATTGAACTTTTCACCTCATGCTAAAGTATGACCCTCCATGCTAAAAGAGTAAGCAATTTAAAGGATTGCTGTAGTGAGTATCTTTGGACCAGCCCCTAGAAAGGGACACAATACACACTGAACAGTAGATAACAATAACAGTCTTGATTTACCCAGTATCTGCCAATATATATGCTTCATGTGTCCTTGGGAACATGTTGTTTTCTTGCATTCTTCTAAAGTTATATTTCTCAAACTGTTTAATGGCATGGTCCAGCTGCCATTCAGTCAGTGGCAGTTTTGCTATTGACTTCAATGAAAGCAGGATCAGATGTCAAATGCCTGAAAGTGTAAAACAAACATTTTATATTCTAGACTATGATTATATTTGCATCTTTTCATTTATCATTTTTGTGTCCTTGTCTCTGCAGTCAAATATTATGTTGACAAAATATTTTCAGTCTGTGCCAATAAACCTGAGCTCTCCTCTCCTTCTTTTCCAGGTGGTTGCTTTGGTCTCATGTGGTGTTATGTGCTGTTGTTGTGTTCACCTAACAGGGCAATTTCATATTCCTAATGCTTTCAGTATGGTATTCAATACCACCATCCAGTTCTTTCTTTTAAAAGAGAAAGTCTGCCAGGAAAATGGAAGTTTAAATAACTCACAGAAACTCTCAAATGTCGATGACACAAAGCCACTTACTAAAGTAAATCATATCCTGCCAACTTAATGTCTTGCCATAATGAGAAAATTTGAAGTAATGCCTAGTGACAATAGATCACAACTCTACATCCTCACACAAAATACAAGATAAAATGGAAAAATGCAGTGCCTATTAATAAAGGAAACTGCTCTAAAAGCAAATATAGCAGAACAAGCCTTAAATAAATTGCCTAGACCACCTAAGGAGACAATGCCAAGTCAGATTTAGCCCCCAGCTAAGGTTTCGTTTACAACATTTAGTACTACCAGAAATGTTTCCATAAATAAAAAAATTCCAGTATAAACACAGTGGCTGCCTAAACAAGTAAGAAACCCAGCAAACTTGGTGGCTGAACTTTGTGATTTTGTCCTCACCCACAACTATTTCATATTTGGGGACAATGTATACCTTAATGTCAGCGTGACTGCTATGGGTACCCGCATGGCCCAACAGTATGCCGACATCTTTATGGCTGACTTAGAACACTTCCTCAGCTCTTGTCCCCTAACACTCCTACTCCACTTGTGCTACAGTGATGACATCTTCATCATCAGGACCCATGGGAAGGAGGCCCTTGAGGAATCCCACCAGGATTCAAAAATTTCCATCCCACCATCAACCTCAGCCTGAACCAGCCCACATAAGAGATCCACTTCCTAGACATTACAGTGCTAATAAGCAATGGTCATATAAACACCACCCTATACCGGAAATCTACTGACCGCTATACTTACCTACATGCCTCCAGCTTTAATCCAGACCACATCACACGATCCATTGTCTACAGCCAAGCTCTAAGATACAACCAATTTGCTCAATCCCTCAGACATAGACAACCACCTGCAGGATCTCTATCAAGTGTTCTTAAAACTACAATACACACCTGGTGAAGTGAAGAAACAGATTGAAAGAGCCAGAACAGTATCCGAAAGTCACCTACTACAAGCCAGAAACAAAGAAAGTAACAGAACACCACTAGCTGTCACCTACAGCCCCAAACTAAAACCTCTCCAGCGCATCATCAAGGATCTACAAACTATCCTGAAGGACAATCCCTCACTCTCACAGATCTTGGCAGACAGGCCAGTCCTTGCTTACAGACAGCCCCCCAACCTGAAGCAAATACCCAGCAGCAAAAACAGACCACACAACAAAAACACTAACCCAGGAACCAAACTCTGCAACAAACCTAGTGCCAACCCAGTGCTAACCCAGTGCCAATCCTGTCTGCATATCTATTCAAGGGACACCATCATAGGACCTAACCACCTCAGCCACACCACCAGGGGCTTGTTCACCTGCACATCTACCAATTCTATCATGTGGCATCAATGCCCCTCTGCCACATACATTGGCCAAACCGGACAGTCTATGCAAAAGAATAAATGGACACAAATCAGGAATTATAACATTCAAAAACTGATAGGAGAACACTTCAATCTCCCTGGTCACTCAATAACAGACTTAAAAGTGGCAGTTCTTCAACAAAAAAACGTCAAAAACAGACTCCAACGAGAAACTGCAGAACTGGAATTAATTTGCAAACTGGACCCCATTAAATTAGGCCTGAATAAAGACTGGGAATGGATGAGTCACTACAAAAACTAAATAATTTGTTAGTCTCTAAGGTGCCACAAGTACTCCTTGTTGTTTTTACAAAAACTAAATTCCCTTTGCTAAATACTCACACCTTCTTGTCAACAGTTTGAAATGGGCCACCTTGTTTACATTGGCCTCTTTAGCACTACAAAAGTGCTTTTTGCTCCTTCTTGTCAACTGTTGAGAATAGTCCGTTTCCAATTTAATTGAATTGGCTTGTTAGCCTTTCCCCCCCTCCTTGGTAAGGCAACTCCCATCTTTTCATATGCTGTGTATTTATACTTCCCTACTCTATGTTCTGCTTCATGCATCTGATGAAGTGGGTTTTACTCCATGAAAGCTTATGCCCAAATAAATTTGTTAGTCTCTAAGTGCCACAAGGACTCCTCGTTGTTTTTCCAAATATGATTGATATTCTCTTATGCTGTTTGCAATCCTAAGGTTACAGCATTTTGCCAGTATATGCCATGACAAAAGGGAAACTGAGGAAGCAATGACTAGATTCAAGAAAAGGGAAACTTACTGGTCTACTGTATGTCCAACATTAGAGAAAAGTGTCAAAAGTAAAGGGGGTAAATTAGATTTTGAATATACTTTTGATTTGAAAACTCTAAGGTAGTATTAAGAACACACATAAAGACCTGTCCTTAAATACAAATGGGGGTGACAGCACTGATTTCCTAGTCTGCAAAATATAGTCAGTCAGCTTTCAATCAGTTGTGGTCCCTTCTTCTTAGCCCCACCTTTATGAGGACTTACAAAGAGCCCAAAAAGAACAAAACAAGTAGTAAAAAAACAAAGACCACACCTATAACCAACAGTCTCCACATAGACCTATATACAGAACTCAAACTCACCCTCTCCCACCCCAGGCAGCTCCTCTAATATTTCCTCTGCTCCCTCTAATAGGCAGGGATAATTGGCTGCTGCATCAACCCTATACAGTCCAGGCTAGGGAGAGTCCTTGCACTGCGTTACAATGAATTTCAGTTTGACAGTGCCCCATTTAGAATGCAGCAATTAAAGGAAGTCAAAGAAGCAGTGTACAGAGATAAAGGAAATAAAATAGCATTCACTTCTCAGGTCTGCTATTCCCCAGAATACAGCAGCCAGTGTGGCTGATTGGAGAATGTTAGAGATGCTGAGAATCTGATTCTCCATTTTGGCTGAACTATACTCAGCACAAAAACATAGCTGGAGAGAAATGGTAAAGGTAATTTCATGCCCAAGACAACTTGGTCCACAATATCTGTTAAATCAGATTCAAGGCTGTTTTGACTTGCTTGCTGGCTCCTCCGTTGGCTCTAAAGGGTTATTCCAGCAGCTAGGAATAGCTGGAATGCAATGCACTATGTTCACATCCCCTTTTCCTGGGTCAACTCTGCTCTAAAGCCCTTATGTTGGCACAGGGGTTATGCAGGAAGATAGCGCAGAGCCATTATGCTGGTTTGCTTCCACACAGGACTTGGAGGACTGAGTCAGCTGGGTTTCTCAGCCCTTTGACGTGTCACAACGGAAAACCAAGGGCAGATAATTCTGACACTTCTTAAAACCATGGAATTAGGTGTATGATGAATGTATCATAGAATGGTCAGGCTGGCTTTATGTCCATATCACATAATCTGATAATATGTAACTTTTAAATCACTTTAAAAAAAACAAAGAGATATGAAAAAAGCAGATAAAAATATTTAAAATCATGCAGAAAAAATTGTAGCACCTTACAACTAAAAAAATAACCATTTTGATGCAGCTAGTGAGTGCTGCACTAGTTTCTGAATAAAAAGATGAGAAACACCTGGGTCCAACACAGAGTGATAAATAGGTCCGTATTTGGAGCCTCGTTTTGCACTGGGTTATGCACAGCAGATTCTTGGGTTTCCTCAGGAGCATGCCTCTTACCACCACTCCAGTGAACAATCAGGCTACTGGAGCAGCACTGCTTGCTAGGCTGAGCTAAGCTTACTCATGCTGGTCTCAGCCCTTACCTACTACATCTGTGCAGCGGGAAGAAGGGACATGGGGGCCCAATCCAAAGTCTCTAAAGTCAATAGAAGACTTTCCATTCTCTTCCATGGGCTTTAAAGCACGTCTGTGGTGCAAGACAGGCATTGAGAAGAGATGCAAAGCCCTACAAAAGGCCATCTTCCCTTAGCCCCTAGGCTCTCACTCCTATGTTTTTATTACTGAGCTTACAGCAACACAGCTGTGCCACTGTAAGGTCTCCCGTGTAGCCGCTCTATGCTGACGGGAGAAAGCTTTCTCCCTGGCATAATTAAACCACCCCCAATGAATGACAGTAGTTATGTCACTGGGAGAGCATCTCCAACTGACATAGCACTGTCCATACTGGCACATTTGTTGGTGAAACTTATGTTGGTTAGGGGAGTGTTTTTTCATACCCCAACCAAAAAAAGATCTAGTGTAGACACAGAGGCTTCAATGGGATTTGTAGAAAGTCATTGTTGAATATGGTATTATTCAATGCAAGTAAGGATATCAGAATCTTGCCTTAAATATCATAACAAACCACAATAATAATAATTATTAACTTGTATTGTGGTAACACACAAAGGTCCCAGTCAAGATCAGGGACCACTGAGCTACACCTTGTACAAACACATAGGTAGAGGGGTCTCTGTTGAAAATCAAGTTTTTTAACTTACAGATCTGCTTTAATCCTATTTTAAGGCACCTAACACAGGTATAACTCTGAAAATCTAGCACACACCTAAGTAAAGTTGGAAACAAGGTTTCCACCGCTAAACTGAACCCTTTTTCATTGTGTGATAGGAATGTCACTGCACAAGATTGCACTGCAGGAAGCTACACATTTCAAATCTTTTCACGAAAAGATTAAATCCTTTCATGAAATAGGTTCTGTTCAGCTGTCTATATAATCTATTATAACCTATTGTGTTTACAGAGGAACTATTAGCAAAGCATCTTAGGGCCCTCCTCCAGTAATTGTTTATATAAATAGAAAGTTTATTTGATCAGTATTTTTCTGTATTTTCTTTAATTTTGTGACATATTTGAGCTTTGTTCCTCAGAGTCTATTATCTCCCTTCTGCTGAGCTTACAGTACAATGAAGTTATAATCCTGTGTTTTGTGACATCACACTGTTGCTATGAAAATGATTGTGCTGTTGGAAATCTGGCATCATTATGATTTCACTGAGGGAGATAACAGAAGCCTAAAATACATTAGGGGGAAAGTCTTTCATCTAGAGATGGCCTCAAGCTGCCCAGTTCAGATCCAGATTTCTAACTGAAGCATAATTTCCCTGAATATGGGGAAAGTGTTGTGAACCAATGTTCCTCTTCGGTCCTGTTGTTACATGAACCACAGGAAGCTTCAGGGTTGGATCAGATGAGTGCAAAAGTGGGTGACAGATCGTAGTCACAGAGTAGTTACCAATGGCTCACTGTCACACTAGGGGATGCATTTAGTGGGGTCCTGCAGAGGTCTGTCTTGAGTCCCGTACTATTCAATATTTTCATTAATGACTTGGATAGTGGTGTGGAGAGTACGTTTATACAATCTGTGGATGATACCAAGCTGGGAAGGATTGCTAGAACTTTGGAGGACGGGATACAAATTCCGAACAACCTGAACAAATTTGAAAATTGGTCCGAAATCAACAAAATGAAATTCAATAAAGACAAGTGCAAAATGCTTCATTTAGGAATAAAAAATGGGAAATAACTAGCTAGGAAGTAGTATGGCTGAAGAGAATCGGGGGGTTATTGTGGATCATATATTAAATATGAGCCAACCATGTGATCCAGTTGTGAAAAAGGCTAAAATCATTCTAGCATGTATTAAATAGGAATGTCATATGTAGGTGTAGTGAGTGGGCTCTGGTTCTGCCTTTCAGCCCTAGGCTCAAAAACAGGCTCGGACTCCACTGTCTGTGCATATGCTGAGCCACTTATTTGAGTTCCCTCTACCAAAACCTTCACGATCTCTTGCAGCAGTGCTATTTATAATATCCCCTGTGCATTTCGCCCGCTCCTCAGGACCTAAGGGAGCAGGGGGAGGGAGGAAGGCCTGTGTGGCTGCTACTGGGCTAGCCTTGTTCTTCTCCTCCTAGCACTTCCTTCCTTGGCCTTTTTATCAGCCTTGAGCTGAGAGGCCAGTTGGCTTGTTAACTCACCCAGCATGCAGGCCTGTTAGCTAATTACCTTTAGTTATCTCAATTAGCTCTCTCCTGGGGAAGGTAATGGGTGTCAGAGTGTTCAGAGTGCAGGCTCATCTGTCACACACCTCCTCCACATTGCCTACCAGCCAAGTTTCTCTTCTACCATGCTGTCCTTTTTGTAGAAGGGGCATTGGACTGCTTCTGCTCACCTTTGCCTCCAGGGTGGTTGCCCATTCTCCACCCACAGAAGTCACATTTCATAGGTAGTGGTCACCCCCATAACCCCGTTCCTGTCCATAGGTCCTCACACCAAGGGCAGCCTGTATCCCCACTCTCCGTAATTAGTTTGGGGCAGGGCCTATTGCTGTCCCTCCTTTTCCTTCCTCTACTGGGGACTCTGGGTCCTCCACAGCTTCATAAACTGGTCCCGAGATTCCTTCTTCCGCTGTTCCAGTGAAGAGGTTCCTTGCGACTGTTTCATCAGCAAACTAGGGCTACTTTTCCCCTTTACATCTTATCCTGGGCTGCCTTTTTCCTTCCTGAGAGAGGTCCTATATTCCTCTTGGTTTCTGTCCTTAGGTCTAGCATTTTCTGATTTTTCTATGTCAAACCCCTTTACCTGATTTCTTGTCAGCCCTGCTTCCTGCCTTAGGGGACTTACAATTTCCATTTTTCTCTTCTAAGGAAAGGGACTCTAGTCAGTTCCTATAATGACCGTATGAGGCAGTTCATCCACCACCCCTACCCATTTCCACTTAATCTCTGGGGGGTAGCTCTGGCATTAGGCAGACTCTCCTTTCACCATGGATGTACTTAAGCTTTTAGTTCCTACCTAGCAGCATCCAATTGGGATTCACTAAATACCTTCTGACTGGTGATATACCTGAAGCAGCATTCTCTGAAGCCTGCTCCCCCAACTTTTACAGGGATGGTAGGCATGCTCCCCTTTTCCACCCCTCTGCTAGTCACAGTCCACCTACAAAATGCTGTGAATCTACATTCCATACCTGGGCAGTCCTGCATTATAAGCCTTGGATGCCTACATTGTTAGTAATCACACCCCGGTTCCCTGAAAGAATCCCCTTCATCTTTTCCTTTTTTAATTCCCCCATCGTCCTTGGTGTGGTAAAATCATCTCTCTTCTTCCCTGAGTCCAGTCCCTGAAATGTCTGGACTTCATTCTTGGGAAAGTCTGCATCCACAAATGCATCTGCAAACTTTACACCTCCTCTGGGGTACCTCCAAACCCAAACATGTGTACTTTCAGGGAGGGTCTGGAGAAATTGCTCCTTTATTATCATATCTATTATTTCCTCCACACTTTGGATATCTGGCCTCAGCCAGCAAGTCACCTTGTCAGTTAATAAGTTTTTGTGCAAACATCCTGAGCCATACCCCTCCAGTACATCTGGCAGCCCAAAATTTCTGTTGATATTCATTGACCAAAAGGTCTTGCCTGTCCAGAATGGCTGCCTTTACCCCATCATAGTCCCAGGCCTACTCAGGGCACTAGAGGCCTGGGCTTTCCATGACAAGTAGGGTGCCACCTGGAAGGCCCACAATCCTTATCCCATCCAGCGCCCATTGCTATTTTCTAGAAAGTTAATAAAGACACATCAGGGTCAACGATTGGGCCCTCTGTGCCCTGCTGCTGTTCCCCATCACAGGATTCATCTGGCCCTGGATCAGTTGCTGCTTCACATGCACTTTCTCCTTCATCAACTCTTACAAGTTCTTCTACTGTTTGGCCTGCCACACAAGGAAGAACTGACTTTCCATCTGGTAGGATTCCTGGAACAACGGCATGGTTTTATGCCTCTCTTTTTGCTGCTCCACTAACCACTGTAAAGTCTGTTCCATCACCCTAATGCCAATTCCTCACACTAGCAGTCCCCATCTGGTCCTCAGTCACTACAGATGGGGAAATCATGATCTGAGACAAGCCTCCACATATAGCAGGGCAGGCTTTGCTCCTTCCTTTCAGACCCTCAAAAAAACAGCTCAGATTCCACTGACTGTGTACACCCTGTGCCATTTGAGTCCCTTTCACCAACATCACAGTCCTTTGCAACAGTACTATTTACAATATCCCTGTGCTTTCTCCAGGACCTGAGGCGAACAGATGTCTCCCTCTCCGAAATCTCTGTGATGCTAGCCCTGTTCCTCTCCCCCTCACGCTGCCTACTTGAGTCTCTTTAACATTTGTGAGCTAATGGGCTAATTGTCTCATTAGCTCATCCAGCCCACTGGCCTGATTAGCTAATTACCTTTAATTTACTCCAATCAGCTTTCTCCAGGGAAACTAATGGGTGTCAATGTGATCAGAGTTCAGGCTCACCTGTTAACTCACTGAACTCTGTCACAGCAAGACAGGGGAGGTAATTGTCCCACTCTACTCAGCACTGGTGAGGCCTCAGCTGGAGTACTATGTTCAGTTCTGGAGACCACACTTTAAGACAGACGTGAACAAATTGCAGAGATTCCAGAGGAATGCAACAAAAATGATTACTGACCCATTAGGAAGGGTTAAAAGCGTTCAGGATATTTAGTGATGATCTACCCTATAAAGTTAGGTCAATCCAGCTACATCACTCAGGGATATGAAAAATCCACAACCTGACTGACGTAGTTAAGCTGATCTAACCCCTGGTGTTGATAACACTGGATAGACAGAAGAATTCTTCCGTTGATTTAGGTACCATCCTTCAGGTACCAGTATAGATACCTCCCTATACTGACAGAAGAAGCCACCCGATTGGCATAGTAAATGTCTACTCTGAGGCTCTACAGTAGGCTGTATATGTTACGAGCTGTGAGAAAGAGGAAGAGGATCAGTTGTTTTCCATATTCACTGAAAGTAGGACAAGAAGTAAAGGGCTTAATCTGCAGCAAGAGAGATTTAGGTTGGATATTAGGAAAAATGTTCTAACCATAAGGACAGTTAAGCTCTGAAATAGCCTTGCAAAGGTGGCTATGGATTCATCATCACTGGAGGTTTTTAAGATCAGATTAGACAAACATCTGTTGGGATGGTCTAAGTATATTTGGTCCTATCGCAGTGCAGGAGGCTTGACTAATGGTCCCTTCCAGCCCTGCATTTCTGTGTTTCTATAACACACAATATGTGCCCATGCAAGGTGTTCCCATATTGCCCTGAACAGGCTATCTCCATCATGGGTCACAGAGGAGGACAGAGAAGAATTTCTCCAATGTGCCAGCCAACACAGCTGAGCCAGTGTGAAGGGGGAAGTCAGGTACTCCAGGTGAAGTGACAATGCAGCATATTTACCCTTTGGAGTGGGAAGAGCCAGGGACAGAATTGAAACACCCTGGTCTGCTCCAGGGGCAGTGCATCCACAGACAGCTGCTTACTCAGAGCTTACAGTAACTCCACAAACCAGCCCTCAGTATTCAGCAGAAATAGGGCCTCGTCTTGCAACTCTGATTCGTGCAAATAATGCTTACTCTCACTGTTAATCCCACTGAAATCAATAGATCTACTCACATGACTGAAGGTTTTAGGGTTGTGTTCACAGCAAGAAAATGTAAGAAAAAACATGTTAAATGTACTTTGTGTGTCTGACCCTCCAGAAGGTGCATACAACCTTGCAAGAGCACTTGCTAAAACAATACTTACAATGGAACCACCATCTGTGGCACAGAGGACATAACCACTGAGAGTTATAAACATTGGGGACATAAAAGAAAAATAAGTGTCTGCATGATTAGAAACATACAAAGACAATTGGTAGTACCTTGAACCTGTGTCCTTGCTAATCAAGTGCAGTCCAAATGATACAACTGGTTGGGCTTGAATGAGAAAAAAGTAGAAGTCTTCTGCCCCTACCCAGAATAGCGGGTGCTCATTTAATGAGCAGCTATTCCATATTTTGTTTTCTCTTCATTGTTAATTGTGTGGCCCCCAGGTTTCATTTACTGCACACTATTCGAACCCTGATCAAACGATAGAAAAACCTGCATGAAAATTAATAATTCAATGTGCTTATCTTTAGAGTATCTAGGTTCTTCACAAACATTAAAGACCTTTAAAAACTACACCTTGTTCCCATTTTACAGATGAGAAACTAAGGAATAGAAAGAGTAAGGTAACAGTTTCCATTGATTTTGGTTGCCCAATTTGAAACCTTGATTTCTCAGAATACTTAGCCTTTTATATCACTTTATATGTTCAAAGCACAGCTGCCATTGACTTCAGTTGCAACTGAAATTGATTAGTACTTCTGCAAATCAGATCCTAGTGTATCAAGTTGGGCACCCAGCAAATGAGGACTATATAATTAGAGACTGTCTATGAAAAGCGTAGGTTAAGTGACTTTCTTGCATGACATCTGAACTCTTTGGTAGAGGTAGGGATAGAATCCGATTCTCCAAGGCAACTTTCAATTGGCTCAAAGAGGAGACTGTCTTTTCCACTTCTGCAATTCCCGATCTTGTTCACTAAACACTTTTCAACTTCTGCCATGAAGTCAAAATGGTCCTACAGTCAACAGTCTCCATCAGTACACAACTCCGAATCATCGCCGGAGTAAGTCCATCCTGTGTACCCAGTGAAAAAAATAGCATGTGATGGAGTAAAGACTCTATCATAATGTATAAGGAGCCAAAATTAAGGTAGCACAGCCAACCCCTTAATTCTAGCATATTCTAACTTCTGAGTGCTTGATTTTGCAACCATGGTGATGCCTTTTTAAAGCAGTTTTGTATGTATGTGATTTCTTTGGCTTTTAGAAGAGTACGGTTAACAAAAAAATCCACCATGTGGCATCATATTGACATTCGTGTGGTTCTTCAGTATGTTTGGAACTGTTAGATCCACTACACAGATCACAGGACTTGACCTAATTGAGTAGTTGATAGCAATAGTGGATTGTTATCCTATATGTGAACCCATAATAGAGGGAGATGAAATACATACTTTGACAATGGGTTTTACAGATTTTTGCTGGGAGTTGAGGAATGGTGCGACTCAGGGATTATGAGTTCCATTCCAGGTTCGGGAAGGGGGTGTGCTATAGGGGTCTCATCTGCCTGCTACCATAAAGTTTGACCCCTTCTGCCCCAACCCCTGTCCTGTCTCTTCCCCATCACTAGCTCATTGTCCTAGTCCCATTCTCCTGGTCTACCCAGTCCCAATCTCCACTCCTAAGGCTTCTCATCCCAGTCTCAATCTCCTTGCCCAGACAGCCCCAGTTCCTTCCTCCCAGCTCCTCATCTTATCTGTCCCACTCCTCCACTCCCCTCCCTCTACTGGCTTCCAGTCCTAGTCTCCTTCCTTAGATTCCTCATCCAGTCTCCATCTCCACCATACCCCCTCTCCTGCTTCTTGTCCCAGTTCCCCCCCGCCACACACACACACATCCCATTGGCTCCTTCTCTCATTATCTTTGCCAAGCCTGTCTCAGTTTTCCCCTCATTTCCCAGCTCCCTGTAAGATCTGACTTCCCTCTTCCCTACCTTGTGGCATCCCTACTCCTTTTCCTCCCACTTAATCTGGCTTTTGTCCTCCTGCATTTAAATCCTTCTCTCTGCCTGGGTGCCAGCAGGGGGTTCACTGAGAGCACAGGAGAAACAGGCTCCCTGCTCTCACTTGCAGTGTCTGGCCCCATGCTAACCCAGAGCAACCATTACAAGGAAAGTCTGACTTGCCCATTATAGCCCTGGACTACAGCATGCTCAGACATTTTGTAGAGATGGCACATGGACAGTCTGATTAGCACTAGGAGCTATGAGAGGCTTGCACATGCTCAATGAGGATGGAATCTTCAGAGATTTTTTATCTATTAAAACCTAAGGAAGTATCTACTGATTTTTCAAATTCATATAATATGGCTAAATTTGGTTGGATTTTCATAGAGACAGCAACAGACACATCACAGAACTATCAAAATGTAGGATTGGAAGGAACTGTGATAGGTCATCTATCTCTGTCCCTGCACTGAGGCAGGACTAAGTATTATCTAGACCTTCACTAACAGGTGTTTGTCTAACTATTCTTAAAAACCTAGAGTGACAGAGATTTCACAACCACCCTAGGCAATTTATTCCAGCGTTTAACCACTCTGACAGTTAGGAATTTTTTCCTAAAGTCTAACGTAAATCTCTCTTGCTGCAATTTAAGCCCATTAATTGTTCTCTCCTCACTGGATAAGAAGAACAATTTATCACCCACTTCTTTCTAACAACTTTTGGTGAACTTAAAGACTGTCATCATTTTCCCCCTCAGTCTTCTCTTCTCCAGACTAAACAAACCCAATTTTTATCCAATCTTTCCTCCTAGGTCAAGTTTTCTAGAACTGTAGTAATTTCTGTTGCTCCTCTCTAGACTTTCTCCAATTTGTCCGCATTTTCCCCCAAAGTGTGGTGCCCAGAACTAGACACAATACTGCAGCTGAAGTCTTATCAGTGTTGACTAGAGTGGAAGAAATACTTCTCGAGTCTTAATTACAACACTCCTGCTAATACATCCCAGAATGATGTTTGCTTTTTTTTGCAATACTACTACATTGTTGACTCATATTCAGTTTGTGATCCTCTTTAACCCCAAATCCTTTTCAACTGTCATTTCCTATTTTATATTTGTGCTGTTGACGATCCCTTCCTGAGTGTAGTACTTTGCATTTGTCCTTACTGAACTTCATCCTATTCATGTCAGACCATTTCTTTACAGTATTTCATTAAGATAATTTTGAATTCTAATCCTGTCCTCCAAAGTGCCTGAAACCTCTCCCACATGTCCACAAAATTTACAAGTGTACTCTCTATACTATTATCCAAATAATTTAGAAAGCTGCTGAATTGAACTGGACTCAGGTCAGATCCCCGACGAACCCCACATGATATGCATTTCCAACTTGACTGTGAATCATTGATAACTACTTTGAGTATGATTTTCCAATCTGTTGTGCATCCACCTTATAGTAGGGTCATCTAGGCTATATTTTCCCTAGTTTGCTTATGAGAAGATTTTTTGAGTCAATGTCAAAAGCCCTTCTAAAGTCAAGATATATCACATCTAATGCTTCCCCTCACCCATCAAGTTTGTTTCTGTGTTAAAGAAAGATAGCAGATTGGTTTGACAAAATTGGTTCTTGACAAATCCATGCTGACAGTTACTTATCACCTTATTATCTTTTAGGTCCTTACAAATTGTTGATTATTTGTTCCATTATCTTTCCAAGTACTGAAGTTAAGATGACTGGTCTGTAATTCTGGACTGTAATTCCCTGGCTTGTCCTTGTTCCCCTTTTTATAGATAAGTACTATATTTGCCTGTTCCCAGTCCTCTGGTATCTCTCCTGTCCTCCATGAGTTCTCAAAGATAATCACTAATGGCTTAGATATCTCTTTAGCCAATTCCTCAAGTATTCTAAAATGTATTTTTTTTTCAGGTCCTGACCATCTGAAGACATCTAACTTGTCTAAGTTATTCTTAACTTGCTCTTTATCTATTTTAGCATCATATCTTACTGAAATTACACTGATGTTGCCTATGTTAGTTGTTCTTTTTGGTGAAAACTGGCCATTGCTGTGTTTTCTGATATTGTCTTTCCCTCCTCATTGGTCCTAGGTCTTCCTCTTCCTTCTAATGTATTTGAAGCATCCCTGAGACAAAGGCCACCCCCCTGCCAAATTTCAAGTTCTTCCTTTAAAGCATAGAATGCTAGCACTATTCAAAGAAAAGGTCAGCAGAATTCTTTAACATAGACAAAATAATATATTTCCCCTAGCTCCCTTCTAGGAAAAGTCTGAATTGTTTTGGCTGAAATTTGCTACAGACATTTTAGCCTGGGGAAGACACGCACAGTATGAGAGTCCAAACCATTATTTATAAGTAACTGAAAACAGATTCTTATAACAGGAAGTGTTGCGTAGATAGAGTTTCCAGTTCCACCTATAATAAAAATTACATTTTTTTAATGTATTATTAATGTTTAGGTGTAAAAGTAAGGCACATGTATGGTCGCTTGAACAACATTAATGATTTGTGCCCCTGGGGCATCCATCTTCTGTGCTGCAAGAAGCAGGGGGCCATGGAAAAAAAGGCCCATATAGCCATGAAATTAATTACTGTCATTATGCACAAGGAGCAGAATTAAATGCTTGATTTTGCAACTTAAATCTTCTTTTACTATAGTTTTTTGTATATAATCTCTTGGGCAGAGGTTTTAAGGAAAAGGAGTAAAAACAAATTCTATTGTGTACAATTGTCACATTCCCTGTTCCCCCATCTGCCACCATGCATCATCACCATAGTTAGTACCTTGAATTTTCATCACAGTCTGTACCACTTGAGCTAAAATACTAACTAGATTAGCTGCAGAGGGCTATAACTGTATTAGCCGCCTCCTTTCCTACTGCCAGCTATCAACCCAGTGTAGAGGGGTGAGTCACTGAGGCCAGTTGTTGGGAACAGGTTAGGGTCAATGAGGAGCAAGGTATGGCTTGCTTTCTTCCCCACTTCAGGAAGGTGCGTGGTTTCTACCCTATGTGGGTAGGGCATACTGCAGTCAGGGAGTTCCCTCCATCCCCACCTGCTACAGGTACTTTGGTAATTCCCAGGAGTTCCCAGTACACTCGGTACTGCTGCTGCTTTGGTGGCAGTATGGGCCTGGCTCTTTAAACTGTTTGTATTCAGTTATGTCACAGGCTGCCAACATTTTGCAAAGGATCACAAGCAAGAAGAACAAAATTAAGATTTTTATCAACTGAGTTACATCAATTGTAACTCAGGTGCGGTAATTATCCTATATAGAGAGGTCACTACCTACTCCCTCTATAATATACAACATACTGTCTTTGTATATTAAATGTGAATGTGCTTGTCATACAAGGAAAGGCATTTTTATTTTATTTTTAATTTCTGCAGTAGACTCTATCAACTTAGACTAGCACAGCTATCACACTCTTTTGCCCAAAGAAATCAGCATCTATGACTGTTTGCCGCTGATAGCTACATATCAGTGCTGTTCAAGCATCATTTGATCTACTGAGATGGCACTAAGTGAATATAGTTGATGGTTACATGGAGTTCTAGTTGTCAGCTCCAGTTGAATGCCAGCTGTTTCTTCTCTGGAGATATAAGCTGAAACAACTAATCAAGAGTGAGATCTCATCTGAATAGTTAAATGGTCTCTTCGTTCGAGCATTAACTAATTTGCATGACAAAATTCCAGTTTACCATCTATCACTTAAATGACAGCTTGTGCAATAGCAATTCAGCACTTTCCTTTTACATTGTTAGATTTCTGCCCCAAACAGATTTTTATCTGTAGTAGATATAAGTACACTGTGTACAGAGGGGCAGACGTAAAAATCACACACACAACACATACTTAACACCACTGAAAGAATTAAAATCAAAATGTGACATGTCATTCCATATTCATGTTATATTCATATAATAAGCATATTTTCATAACAGATACTTCATGCAAGATGGCTCATGTAAGATATCATTGGAAAGGTTCTGATTTACTGAATGTGATTATCCTATTTGTATGCATGTACCATTTCTGTATCTGAAATTAGGAATGTTGACTACGTATCTGTATTTCAACTATGTTACTTTGGGTGATGCCCACTGCTAACGCTACAGGTACAACAATGCAAAAGCCAGACAGGGTGGGTGGCCTATCAACAAGGACAATGGACTGTAAAAGAGCTTAGTCTTCCTGTGAACGTGTGGGTCAGCCTGTGAAGAATGGCTACAAGGGCCCTACAGAGGCATGTAACCATGTCACCTGACACTGGAACCCATTTTGAATTCTGTACTTTTCTATGAGAAGCTAGTGGGGGGGGGGGTGTCAAACTAGGAAACATAGGACTCCCACCTTATGCAAATCCTATTTAAAGGTGAGGCGTGAGGTAATCCTGGTTGTCAGTTCTCCCCTACTACCCTACCCAAGATGACTGCTGGAAACGACTAAGACTGAACAGGGGGAAAGAAATGGGCCCAGGCTGGACAGGCATCTGACTCATGAAGAAGACTATTAGAACCACATTTAGGGTGAGAACTCACATGTAACCAGTTGCTTTAGTGTATTAAGCTTAGTTTGCGTGCTCTGTTTTATTTTCTTAGTAATCTGCCTTGTTCTGTCTGCTATTTCCTTAACTATTTAAAATACACCTGTTATAGTTAATACATTTATTTCTGGTTTATAATACAACCCACTTTATGTGATTTCTAACTGGGGGAGGCGAGAAACTGCATGGAGGGAAGAGGCAAATATAATATATTTTTCCATCTGTACTCCAAGCGAGGTAGATTGAGTGCTGGAGCAAGTCCCTTAAGGTGAGTCTTCCCAGAGCAGATCTGCAGCTGGATGTGGCCCTGCCTGTGTGTGTGTCAGAGGAGGTTTTAAGATCCTGGCTCAGGAAGACAGGTTAAAGGGGGCTCATGCTGGCAGAACAGGTAGACTCAGTGGTATCGCAGCACATCAGGTGGCTTCCCAAGGGGTCCAACCCGTCAGACAAAATATAGACTAAAATGTCAAAAATAGACATTCTTCTTCTCCATTAAAAATTCACAACTCTGTTTGAATCAAACATGGACAATAGGCAATACCTAAGTATCTTCCCAAGGGTTCTCCTTTTAATCCAAATCATCAAAGGCATTTTACAACTCTATAGATTTTCTGAAGCATAATTGAAGGTGACCACAGAATTTTCCTTTAGAAAATTGCAAATATCTGGTAGTAAATGCAGCTCCACCATTTTGGTGGGTTGCAGAAAGAGTTACACCTGTTGTGTGTCCAAGTGCATAGAAGCAACAGTTTCACTACAAATGTTACTTCTGGGGAAGACTATTTCACAGCAAGTCCATAACTTAGTTACATTCTGGCCTCTTTGTGTCACTCAGGCAGTCCAAACTGGTTAGAAACTGGTTAGATCGCCTATGTGAGAACTCGATTTTGGGTGAGGGAATTCTCAGTTTATCCAGAACCAGTGTAGCTAGCTCTGAAGCCAACAGACTAAAGTAGGGAGTGTTAGAGCAGGCACAGGTGTGACCAGAGCACTCTTATACTCTGGCTATTCTCAGCTCATGGACAGTCACTTGGAGACTGCAAGTGGCTGTCTTAGTTTAGAGCAGCCTCAAGTTTGTAATCAAAACTTAAGGGGAAGTCGAGAACTCTTAGTCCTTCCCCAAATACCACCTACCTGAAACCCCACTCCCAGATCCAACTATATTTAGTGGTAGTCAGGAGGTGTGAAGGGGCGGCTGACCTCTGTTGGTCTGGTCAAATAGAGACAGAAGAATTCCACCAGGTTCTGCTGTGATGTGCAAGTACCTGGCTCAGTGCTGCGATAACCTCCTCATCCTGACCTGTTGGGTGTGGACACTGCAAAGTCAGCTCACTGCTGCCACCACCTATGAAATAGGCCAGCCTCACTGTCAAATCAGCTTGCTACCACCACCAGACAGGTCCAATCCACTCCCACAAGCTCACTTTACACAGGGTTGCATAATTGCCAGTTGAGGAACACAGCATAAAAGAAGCATATCAGAGAGAAACACTGCTTATCAGGATAGATCTCCTAGCACCTAAAAAATAAAGTCCTTATCCCTCTCTTCCCTACTAAATTTGAATTTTGTATGAAATCAAAGCCCATTACCTAAACATTCAGAGTGACCCACTCACTCCAGAACATATTTGGCCCAATTTCGATGTCCTTTCATGAGTATAATAATAAATAATAATTATTATCACATTTACAGATCAAAATATAAAACAACAAAAGCCACAAAACTCAGTAGGTGGAATCATGTGCAAACATATATGTAAATGAAGCTGGCCAAAGCTGGATATACCCCTTCTCTCCTACAGAAGCAGCAGAGAGTTCAGTCTTCTGGACTTGTGGTTTACAGCTGAGTAGAGGGCCTCTTTCATATTTTATCTCATATGAGCCTATTACGTTAATGATATGCTGGCTATAATTTATCCCATACAGGGCTATATTTCCAACCAACAGGATGAATGAATAGTGCCCTACCAAATTCACGGTCCATTATGGTCAATTTCAAGGACATAGGATTTGAAAATTGGTAAATTTCACGTTTTCAGAGGTTTAATTCTGAAATTTCACAGCATTGTAACCGTGGGGGATCCAACTGAAAAGGTGTTGGGGGGGGGGTGTCACAAATTTGTTGTAGGGGGATCATGGGATTTCCACCCTCACTTCTGCGGTGCCTTCAGAGCTGGACACAGTGGAGAGAAGTGGGCGTGGAGCTATCTGCAGCCGAGAGAGATACCAAAGAGCAGCCCTGCAGGGAAAGAGCAAATCCTGTCCCGCCCCATCCCAGCCTGGACTAGGAGCCCCCTTTTCTGGGGCGCTCCCAGTAGCACAGGAAAGATTGTATCCAACTCCACAAGCCTCCTCCAGCTGCAGGAACCTCTGGAGTTGCTGCACAGTCCCAGAGCATCCTGCAGCAAGTGCAGGCACCTGGAGGTGGGTCTGGTCTCCCCAACCCCGAGAGTGGCAGAGCAGGGGATGGACAAGTCCTGTCCCTCCCCAGTCCAGTCAGAGCTAGGAACTCCCTTTGCTGGAGCACTCCTAGGAACAAGGGGACTTTGGATTTCACAAGGAAAGGCTTATTTCACCATCCGTGTCGTGTTTTTCACTACTGTTGGTAGGGCCCTATGAATGAGGAAACCAACAGGAGTAAAAACAAGGGAATATATACATATATACACACACACACACACACACGACTTTCATCACATCAGAAGAGCAATTGGCAAGAGATTGCAACAGATCTTCCTGAGACCCTTCAGTTGAGAAAAACCTTGGCCTGGACCCTAAGGAGTGAATCCAGACTACCACACCAAAACACCTGGTGGTGCCAGGCAAGGACATAAAATAAAAGCCATTTGCTGAAGTATTTAGAGTTTAGGAACCTAATCCAAAGATCACTGAAGTCAATGGAAGGGCTTCTTTTCAATTGGATTTTGTGCAGAATGGGCTTGTCAACAGGGACATCCAAGGACCTTAATCTGAATTAAATAAAGGTGTGAGTGGATTAAACTGTATTAAACCCCTTTGTGAACACCCTTATTCAGATTAAAGTGGCCTTAATTTTGTTTAGTTTAATTGCCTTCACAAATGAATTAAGAAGTGTAAATGGCCTTCAAGAGTATGCTGAACCTATTTGAAGGCCTTGTCCACTGCAAACACATGGGGGCCTGAGTTTCATAAATGATAATCTGGTTTCTGTCAGAGGGACATCCGAGATGAAATTGAGCTCCATTGGAATCTCTAGGAGTCCTACTGGTTGTAGCACAGATAGCTGATTCCTGTGTGCTGTAAATGTCATCATTTGCAAAAGTACCAACTTTGTTTTAACATGTGTCATGTTGGCGATGGGGGATGGGATGGAGAGGAGTTGTTATGGTTTATATTATGTGAAAAGTTTTCATAAAACTTATCCTGAAAGTTTTCAAATTTTTTCTTCTAACTCACTGTATGGCTGAAAACATCTTTCCAACCTCCAAGCATTTGGCCAGACTTAGGCTGAAAGGCTTTAGGCTTCCCTCTGGTTGCTTGTATAGCAGCTCCATTGGTAGTCATCTTTTTTTCATCACCATCTGGAGGTCCATTCATTAGTTTCCTCTCATTCTGATTACAGTATCCCACTGATCCCATTCCACTATCTCTGCTTTTTAACAGGATCTCCTATCCTGGCTCTGACACCATAAAGCAGTTAATAATGCATGATTAGCTTTTGCATCAATACTTCGGCCTTTGAGGACTGAAACGGGTCTTCAGCTTCTTCGCCTGGGAAGACAAAGACTCAGACTGTGGACCCAATGTCTTGCCTTGAGTAATAACAGAGCAGTTATTTGAACATCAGCATGAGATGATAAAGTAGAAGCATCAAAACCTTTTGTTACATGTCTTCCATGACCTTATATAGTTTTTACTGTACTAGAACAAGAGAGAAGTGCTCATGTATGTACTTTATGTGTTCTTGACTAGAAGGCTGAGTTCCCTAAGAAAACATTTACACTTTATAGTATTACTAGGCAGTTTGTATTGATGTATCTGAATGCTTTATATACTTTACTGATCATCTTTGCACATGCCACACACCAAAAAATCAGTGGCTATATCCTAAAAAATTCAAATAAATAATTTTATAGAAACATTTTTTCCAAAAAGTAACCCATGATAATCACCTGTCCCTGTGTATTTTCCCAGAATAAAATCTGATGTTCAGTTAAATGTTCCTAGTGAACAGAGTGCTGAATGCTCCAGTTTTTTAAAACAATCTTTAACATATTTCCACAGGTGGATGAGTATTCAGAATTGTCCAAACAGCTATTCCAAAAGATACACAAGGAAATTTTGTTGCTTGTGTCTTCTTTGTTGCAGAATATTCCTGGTTCCAGTGATTTACAAAATTACAAAAACAAACAAACAAGCAAGCAAAACACAAAACAAAAACAAAACACCACCAGCAAAATCAAACAAAGTCACACATATATAAGCAAAATAAACTTTTAAACTGTGCTGTCACCTTTCACTCTTCTCATTTCTTGAGATGCATTTTTGTAAAGGAAATTAAAAAAAAATAAAGCTAGCGAGAAAGAGAGCAATTTTAGGAATATGCATGCAGCATCCAAAACCCAGGCAAACCATTGTACAATATCTGTATGTTTCTCTGTGAATTTAGCTGTTGCTTAAATTGGTGCACTTCACAAAATATCATGTGCCCCATTGAGATGTTCTTAATGCATCAGGAAGAAGCTCACACTCTGTGTTCTGATTGCTTACAAAGAGAAATTGCTGCCTCTTTGGTCTTTTCCCAGAGGAGATGGGCAGTTTGCCAGTGTTTCATTTTCTAGTGCCATTGTTCACCTAGGGCTTTAGCAAAAAGCTTCTGCTTATTTATTACTAATCCTAGCCTAAGTAATGATAATTTTTAATCCTTTCACATTTCATAACAAATTTTTCAGACAATGACACCAAACACACTGTCACAAATAGCTCAGGCACTTATTTTTTCATTTAGTAGGTAATGCTGTATTTCACACATCCACTGAATTGCTTTATTAGTTCATGAAGCTTGCCTTTATAAACGTTCTATTGACAAAATCTAAATCAGTTTTTGAGGATTCTTTTCAACATGGTTTCATTAGTTACAGTCTTGACAACACAGCAGTAGAGCATGTAGCAGTGTTCATTGCATTACTTAATCCTTCTGAATGTGAATCTTTGCACCACACTGAGGATATTCATAAATTCACAACATTCGATATTTATATGCATTATAGGTTCAGAGTAAAATTGTTTTACTAAATAACACGACGTTTTATTGAAATAGTAGCAACATAAGAGAAGCACACAGTTTTTTAAACATGATTTCAGTATGAGTTCATGCTCTGGTTTTAATGTAAATAAGTTTTGGAGGCCCAGTTTAATCCCCATACTCCAAACTAAACAGCATAATTTGGTGTAATTGACTGTGTTCGGCTAGGAGAGGCCCAGAACTGAGCAAGCATTGATGCCAGATGTCATCTTACACATTATAAAAAATCTGATCCCTTCAGTTTGATGGCTAATGTGGTATAATTGCTAAGGGATGCTGTGAATATCAGATGACTACTTCTCTAGCTAGGCTAGTTTAGCTTTCAGCCTGCCAATCCCTAATCCACAGTACAAAATAATTCATCTAATTATTTAACTAGTTTAATGTCAACAAGAAAATGCCTGCCAAGCAATTTGCAATGAATTCATACCATGCCTTTTTTATTTCTTTTTTTTCTTGAGAATTGGCATAACATCTGATGTAAGCCATAAACCCATCCAACCTCAAATTTCACTCATGTAACTTTAAAACAATATTTCTATAGGCATATATACTTTAACAGATTACTTGAATCCTTCATAGAACTCTCAAAGTTTTCCCTGTGACCCACCATTTGTGCTCCAGCTAGTAGTGCCAAAAACACTCTAGAGACTGTTTGTGTGATTATGTAGTTTCCACCCCTTGCAGAAACAGCAATCTTGCATGAGGAAATGGAAAATGGATGTGTCATTTAAACTGTGCACAGAGATTACTATTTCATCTTTTGTACCAGGAATTAGGCATATCTGCCAACCTCCAGAACACAAAATCCCGTAGGTGACATATTTGCATAAATGCACAAAGTTTACATGAATGTATATAAGGACAGATAATGAAGAAGGAGCGAGTGAAAGGGGGGTGAGCATATGAGACAAATAGAGAGATCCCAGCATTTTGTTAGTTTTTTCCTTCTCTAACTGCTTTCTTTTTCAGCATTTCAGTATGTTTCTCCCTCTTCACCCTACAAGCTAAAATTGCATTCTCTTCTTCCACCCCTGACCTCCAACACTTCATAGGATCCCTGCTCCAGTTACCTTTGAGAATCCAGGGTTGTAGGAAAGGGAACAGGACTTTGAAGATCTTTTCCCCCTTCTAGGCCTGGAGACAGAGAAGATGAAGAGCTGCAGAGCTGGCAGAAGCTGCTTCTCCTACAGCAGTGCTGCAACTTTTTAGCAGTGAGAAGGGAGAGAGTACTAGCTGCTGCATGTGCTGATGGATCTGACTGTCACACAGCACAGAGAGAAGCTGTGATTGGCTGTCCTTCCCCAGGAAGCTGGAATTTAAGGAAGAATAGCCAATCCAATGGGACAACCCTGCAGGCAGACCTATTTGAGAGCCATAAGTTATGGAGTTTCTCCAACAACTTGGCAGGTTGGGAGGTGGCAGTGTAGAGTACATTACATGTGCGAATGGCAGTTGCAGTCTTGGCCGGGGGATAGCCTTGCTGACAGGCTGAACTGCGGAGGGGATAGGACGTGGAGAAATTTGGGGGGTAAAAAGGGAGAAATTTTGGGGCAAAGGGAGAACATTATGAGGAGATATGCTAGGGTAGGTTAAGGGCTGAAGGGCACAAGAAATGTCATAGCAAGAGGAGGTGTAAAGTTTAGCAAGTATTTTGAATCTGGTTGTTTGGAATGAAGACACATACCTTATTAACTGCATAATCATTTAGATAGGTCTGAGTCTGTTCAGGCTTCTGCAGTTATCTAGCTCACACTTGGCATGCTCAAAGGTTGGGTACAGGAATTAGAATAGTCAATGTCTCATTTGCATAGTCACCCATACTAGAAGCTCAGATCCTTCAGCTTCCATTGATTTAAATAGGCACCTTGCAGGATTCCACCACTATATTAGAAAATGATCTAAATATATATCTTTTTAAAGCTTGAATTATTATAAGATAGAATATTTGGGTTAGGCCAATTTTGACTTCATAATGTTCAGTAGTCGGGATGTTGCCTTTGCTCTATGCAAAAACTGCCTGTTCCTTTGTCTGCATAAATTATGGTGCTAAACATCACCCATTTTAACTGCTACCCATTTTTGAGGGATTGTTAATCCCTCAAAAAGATGTGCAATTGCTAGTTGAGATACATCAGGAGCAGAACTAATACCAAACAGCATTCACTTAAGAATTTTGGCATTGTATGTTATCATAAACTTGACTAACAATGTGATCTGCCAAAATACGTACTATGTCCCTACGATGGCCTTTGCTCATGGGGAGTGTTGTCTAGTAGTCAGGGGCTGAAGGCCCTTCAGCATGTGGGGGAGGGGGCAAAGGGGAGTGGAGGAGAAGAACAAGGATAAACTGGGGAGAAAAAGAGAGAGGGAAAATAGAGCTAATGGAGGGAAAGATTGGAAGATGGGACAAGGACAGGGAATCTGAGGGAAAGTAAAAGGAAAAAGATTCAGAAAATGAGAGAGAGAGAAAGAGAGACAGGAATGTTATAAACTAGTAGAAGGTAAAATGAAGAAACAAGCATTTTATTGAAAGTAATTAAATGTGTTATTACAGTCTGTAAATGAAATGACACTTTCTGTTCAATGACAAAGTGGTATTTTATGTTTAGGTAGTTTTCCACCACATTTATTCATATGTTAGCAGATTAAGGGATTGGAAAATATGTTTAACATCACATTCAGGCAATTTAAACCACATATAAAATGTAGAGTAATACTATAATGTGCTTCAGAGGTTTTGTTGTCAGCGAGAGGCACACAGAGAGTGAGATGCAGCCATTTGAAAAGAGAAGTGGGTGAGTCGGGAAAAACAAAGGGAAATCTCAGACAATGGGGCTACAGTGTTAAGGAGACATCAGTCTTGAAATAAAAAGCTAATTAATTGTCAACCTATTGTCAGAATCAACAGCATATTTTCTGTTGATATTTACCAGCTGTGAGAGCAACTCAGCCTTGGAATCCAAGGACTGCCATATTCAGATACTAGTCAAAATCACCACTGGAAGTCCACATCATTCACAGGAAACTTTGAAGAACTGGCAATCTTATTATAAAGATATTTAATATACTAAATTACGACATGATGACTATTTTTCCTCATATCACTACTGACAGATGAGTCTGATTTATGCCACAGGACCACCTTGCTCACACTCATTTGGAGACCTAATATAGAAATTCAATTGAAAGAAAACTTTGGTAAAAGTAATTGAAGACAAATTTAAAATTTCAATAGATTTCTCTGAAATTTGCCCACAAAGCATATTGCTTCCATATCCAACTCCATCCAGTCAATGGAAAATGTATCCCAGTGCACCTGCTTTTAATATTATAACCATGGTGTAGCCAGCCTTCTCATAAAGCTCCTAAATGTTCTAGGCCAAACCACTTAATCAGTGCCAGGTTGTATGATGATTTATGACTATAGCTGAACCAGAATGCTGGCTTGGTACTGTCTCTCCATAACTAGTTATTTTAAATTGAAACCATTCCAAATAGCTAGCTGGCAAAGTGAATGTAGCGTTAGAGATAGAGAAGTTCTTTATTGAATTCCTGGGTAAAATCAGCAGCAATAACTTTCACAGTTGAAGGAAAATGTTTGAAAGGTATATATTGGAGTAAACCTTTCAATTATACAGCACACATGAGTTAATATAGCATGTCAGAGAAGGAAACTAGACCTTTTTAGGAGATAAGGAATCCTCTAAAATGGGTGAAGAGTTATTGGGTCAGGATTTGTCGTCAGACTCTGTCAGTATACCAAAGTAATGAACAACTGAACAGATATCCAACACATAGTTGTGAAACGAGTACAACCTAACTTAGCAGACAGACATGTGCATACATTTAGGCAGGCTATAAGTGAATCTATTTGTACAATAGGGAAAATGTTGGCTTTGAAGCTTCAAAATCTACTATCTGCACAACTAAGAGGCCACATATAATCTGTTCCTTGAGACAAAAGAGCAAAATAATATCCGCACGAAGAAATGGAAGAAAAACGCAATAAACAAACAGTTAGCAAATGATTTTTAGTGGAACTGTCATAAACAGATAGTAGAAGTTAATAGAATAGAAGTACTTTATATCTCTTTTGACTGTAAAGGGTTAACAAGTTCAGTAAGCCTGGCTGTCCACCATTACTAGAGACCAATCAGGGGGCAGGAATTACAAATCTTGGAGAAGGGAAGTTTCTGTTGTGGCTGTTAGTTTTTTGGTTGTGTCTCTCTGGGTGCTCAGAGGGACCAGGCGTGCAACCAGGTTTCTCTCCAATCTCTCCGATACAGGCTCTTATAAGTTCAGAAATAGTGAGTAAGGTGAAAGGCGAGTTAGGCTTATTTGTTTTCTTTATTTGCAAATGTGCATTTGGCTGGGAAGGAGTTTAATTGGTGCATTTGGCTGGAAGGAGTTCAAATTTGTATTTTGCTTAAAAAGGATTTGAATTTGTACTTGTATACTTAGGCTGGAGGGTATTCCCAGTGTCTATAGCTGAAAAACTCGTACCTAATCCAGCTAAATTTACAAAGGTAATTTTACTGTTTTCTCTCTTTATTAAAAGCTTTTCTGTTTAAGAACCTGATTGTTTTTTTATTCTGGTGTGAGACCCAGGAGACGGGGTCTGGATTCACCAGGGGCAGAGTGGGGAGAAAGGAGGGAAGAGGAGAGACCAGTTTTAATTTCTCTCTGTGTTAGGATTACTTTCTTCTCAGGAGAGTCGGGAAGGGGAAAAGGGAAAGAGGCAGGAAGGTGAATTATGTCCTCTCTGTTTTTAGATTCAAGGAGTTTGAATCACTGTGATCTCCCAGGGTAACCCCAGGGAGGGAGAATGCTGGGAGAAGCAGCGGCTGAGGGAAAGGGGTTGAACTTTCCTTGTGTAAGATCCAGAGGGTCTGTGTCTTGGGGTTCCCCGGGCAAGGTTTTGGGGGGACCAGAGTGTACCAGGCACTGGAATTCCTGGTTGGTGGCAGCGCTACAAGTACTAAGCTGGTAATTGAGCTTAGAGGAATTCATGCTGGTACCCCATCTTTTGGATGCAAAGGTTCAGAGTGGGGAATTATACCATGACAGGAACCAAAAGCAAAAATTCAACTTTTCCAAAACACATAAAAGGGGGAGGGTCTTCATCAATCTGCAGGGAACCACATTCACGTGTAAAAAATGACGGCACATACAGAAGGAGGGTCAAATTGGCCTGTGTTGTATGAGTCACCATGGATCAGATGCTGCTCCGCTTTGTTGCACTGAGTAGCTCCTTACTCCACAAGTAGACACTTTGAGTTCAAAGGGGCTGTTGTGGAATAAGGTGCTCCTCATCATAGTAAGGATATCAGAATCTGTCACTGCAGGCTGGGGAGTGAATGTACCTCTAAGGGATTGTGGACACAGGAAGTTTATTGCACAATGAGTTGCTGTACACTACCTGGTGTTCAGTATGTATGCTGGAGTAACAGAGTGCACTCAGGACAGCTGTGCCATGTTTCAATTTGCATAATTGCTTGCATTGGACAGGGACTTGGGCCACACTAAACATATGGCATTCTAGGTAGATATCCTCTCCCCTGTACCCTTTGCTTTGCTTTGCTGCAGTGTTGTGTGCATTCTGGGATTTTTCTTACTGTACATTTTGGGATACAGTGGAATTCTGGGACTTGGGAGGGTTAAACCTCAAAAATCTCATGCTTCCTCCATCCTATGGTTCCTCTCCCTCTGGGCAGACTAGGACTGTTTTGACAGAACATGTCATTTTCAAATTGCTTTCAGCCACAACAATGCTCCATGTCAGAATACTAGCACCTTCAAATATATAGCAGCTTTCATGGCCTTATTTGAGCTGTCAACACAGGGTATCTTTGGCACGGCTTTGGACAATGATGACGTAGAGAATGCCCTGGTCATTCTTGGACACAAGTTTTATCCTACCCTTTGCTGGCTAATGAAGCTATTTACAGCGTACTTGGTCCGAAGGAAGGAACTGTTTTAACTATCACCTGAGCAGTTGCAGCATGACAGCGGTGTGTGCGTTTGGCGGTGCTGTGTTATGGCTAGTTTACAAGCTGCAGAGGGATATTTACCTAGGATTCTAGCTGCATGTTGTGTTTGACACAGTATTTGAGAGCTGGAAGGAGAAAATCTTAATGCTAGGTGGGAGGCGGAGGGGCAGAGACTGGCATGAGCAGCCAGCAGAGTTTCCACTTGCAAAGTGTAAACCGCGAGCACTCAGTGCACTGAAGCTGATTTAGAAGTGGCACATTGGGATATTCTTTATTTTACATTGTGTGAAAGCTTTTATACTTTGGTAAAAACCCATGACACAACTGATAAGTATAAAATTGGTGCCTTTGTGGGCTTTATTCGAAAAAGCATAGGCCAGACTAGCAAGCTATGCTGTGCTATTGTTCACCAAGATGGTCCTCCCCCAGAGGTGCTGCAGGGGGAGTAGGGAGTCATTAGCTGTACCAGGGGCAATGATCATGCTGCCAGGCTGCTGAATTTCTATACTGAAACCAAGCAATTTCTTAGCTTTAGATTCTGCTTTATCTCTTCTGCAGACATGCAGAAAGTACATTGAAAAATAGATCCGGTTGTGTGCTGATTGTTTAAAACCTTAATGGCTCCCAGTCTTTTTCTGTGAAATATGTGAGCCTGTGAAAACCATTATGCCACCTTTGTCTGTTTGATTGCAATAATGATGAAAATGGTATTTGATATACCTCAGCTGAGAGACTTAAAAGCTGCATGGCTATGCAATTCCTAAGCTCATCTTTTCCTGTACAAAACCCTCTTTGCCGTGCTGTACAGGTATATATTCCGCTGGGAGCATTAGCCTTATTATGTGTACTTGCATGCAATGCCTAATGCTTACATATACCTCATGGAAACTGTGAAATCTAAAATAACCTTATTTTCTTCTGTAATGACTATCTCAATAAACGTTTGAATCTGGCACAACAGCAAGGCTTCATTATTTGAATCCACCGTGCAAGGAGAAGGGCAGGGGAAGTTGTGGCTGTGCCATGAAGATGCCATTTTAAGCACACAGATGAGTTTGTTATTGGTGGGGGTAGGCATCTGCTGGCCAGGACAGATGGGGGAGGAAAAAGGAAATCAGTAGGTGGGT
This sequence comes from Chelonoidis abingdonii, assembly GCF_003597395.2. Lineage (NCBI taxonomy): Eukaryota > Metazoa > Chordata > Testudines > Testudinidae > Chelonoidis > Chelonoidis abingdonii. The sequence continues at coordinate 187,112,109 of NC_133769.1, forward strand.
ATGTGTCCTTGTTGGCATAGGCTTCTCAACAGTCAATGGTCGGTGCAGCAGCATGAATTAGGCCATGTATACACTACCACTTATACCAGCAACACTTCTGTCACTCAGGGATGTGAAAAGAACACTGAGTGACATAAGTTTCGCTGGCATAAGTGGTAGTATGCACAGCACTATGGTGGTGGGAGAGCTTCTCCCGCTGGCATAGTTACCACTACTCACTGAAGTGGCTGTGCTGCTGTAAGCTTGCTGGTGTAGACGTGGCCTTAGAAGCTGATTAACCATCCCAGCTGCCATTTTGAAAACACATTTCTGTGGGTGGAAGGAAAGGGGACGACACTGGGTAGGGGAGGGAGACAGGGAGGTGGGATCTGGTGATGTGGAAAGGCACCTAGCTCATATCCACCCAAAAAAATAATGGCCCTCAGGCATCTGGAGGAGAAGTTTCCACAGCAGTATCACATCATCATCATCATTATCATAAATTGAAAATATAGATATTTATCTGCTGAGCTCCCCACAAGATGATCTAATTCTTGTGTCCCAGGCTGGGATGGAGGCTGGGAATAGGGATGGCTTCATACACAGCCACTCTCAAGGTCCCAAGTTCTGCAGAGATCCTGGTGTGGGGAGAGCTCTTCATTGTCCTCTTCTGATGATTCATGCTTGTTTTCAGGGGCCACAGTCTCCTTGCTGGTGGCAGTGGCAGGGTATCACACTCCCCAATGTCATTGGGTCTGTACAGTGGCAGATTAGACACTGGGTCAATGGGGCCTGTGGCCAGGGGCCCTGGCTAATTGGGGGGGTCCAGAAAAATGAGCGTTCTTGTGCTCTAACCCACTCCACCTGCTTGCCTGGCACTCCTGCTGATGAGTGGGCATGGGGACTTCCTCCACTCCCTAGCAGGAGTGCCGGTCAGGCAGAGTGGGGCAGGCCCCCACACCCAGACCGCACACCCAGGCAGGAGCACCGGGTGGGCGGTGCAGAGGAAGCCCCTGAGCCCCAACTCCATTTCTACAGCAGAAGTGCAGGGAACAAGATAGGGAAAGGGGGATTGGAGGCAGAAGTGGTGGGGAGGGGTCCCCACTTGCTCTGGCCCAGGGCCCCACAAAACTGTAATTTACCTGTGGGTCCATAGTAGCATGCTGGCAAAAATCCTGTCCAGCTCCTCACAAAATGGACAGGTCCAATGAGCACCTCCAAACTTGCTTCTTGTTTTCTTGTAAGTTTTCCTGGTCTCATCACTCTTCTTATGGCGCTGGTCAGAGTCCTGGCTATGACCCTTCTTGGCCATCTACTTAGTGATGTCCTTGAAATGTTGCTTAATGGGTAGTCAGTCACAAGAGCTTGGGATACCAGCGCATCTCCCCAGATGGCAAGGAGATCAAGGATCTCTGTGTGATGCCAAATAGGTTCATGAGATGTGGGATGGAGTAACATCTCTGTAAGACTGACATATTTGATTCCGGGAGCAAATGGGATGACCTTGGTCCTGTGCCAAGCTTAAATGGGGGAAAGGGCCATCTGGGCAAAGCAGTGTGGGATAGCTGATGGAGGACTGCCCAAACAGTGTGCAGAAACATTGCTTGTACAAAAACAACAGGATGCACTAATTCAATTTGCACTGACCTTCCTCCTCTTTGAAAGTAGTACACCAGGCTGCACTCTGGGATTTTCATTGCACTGTAGCATGTCCACATGGGACGTTACTGCTGGCAAGTTGGTGTGCTGTAGATTCACATCCTGGCTTGCCACGTACTAGCGGACCATGTAGACAAGCCATAAAAGAGCTACATAGACATTAGGGAAAATATACTGGTTCTGTTTTTAACAATATTTTCTAACGGAACATCTTTTATACAGTGCTGTCATTCAGCAGAGCTTTATTAACAGTGCTATGCTGATAATGGACTGCTACTTTCTTTTTAATGTACCAGCTAGTGAGACAAAACTGAGCATAGTCAGGAGAAAAAAACAACACCCACAAGTGTTAGTGATGTTGATTCACATTCACAGAATCCATGAGCAGGTCTAAGTCATATAATTTCACTTTAGTACTATACAAGCAATTCTGAAGATTATAGCAGGATAGCTTTATTATTCACTGCACTACCTTTCAGCATGTCTTGACCATTGCTGACAAGTGTTTCTGAAGCTGCAAACAGTCAAACCCTCAAATTAAATCTGACAAACACATAAAGCATTTTGAGTTAACTTGTCCTTCCTCAGAACTCGCTTATTACAGAATGATCTGCTCTGTTCAGTGTTCTATAAGACAAACATTCCTGTGGTGTGCGTTGATTGCAAGTTGATAGTTATCTTATCTGACATTCACCAGCTTTTATATGCTAGGAAATTAACATTAAAAGGAGCTGAGAAATAAAGACATTTACAGAATATGAGGGGCCCTTCCAGTGTCTGAAGGAAATGGTATTCATGTGGTCCTAGTGGAAAATCAAGTCTGCAAACCCTCTTAGCAACAACATATTCTCAGTGTATGATCACTATGAGCAGTGTGGGCACAAGGCAGCAAGGATAATGTTGTCACAGTCTGGGGTGCAATCCAGACCAGCAAAGAGTTGTGTCACCTCTTATCCTGTAACTCTGTGTGTCTCACAATGACTTGCTACCATAGCTCTCCTCCTGGAATGCCCACTGTCAGCAGCAAACTTACACTCTATTTCTATGTAGTGGATCTCAGAGTCTGCCAACAATACCACATACTTACACTGGTTTCAATCAAACTTGGGTAACAACTGGTAAAATGATGCCACACTCTTTTCAACCTTTAATTTCCCTCAAAACCTGTGTTCTGACCCTGTCCTGGGACAATCAGAAAAAATGTAAGGCTCATTGCTCCTTTAAAGAGTCAATATTCAACAGTTTGTTGTTTTAAGGGGAGTTACAAAACACTTTGGTTTAAACACAACACTCGATTGGTTTAGATTAAAAATAAAACAAGTTTGTTTAATTCCAAAGAGACAGATTTTAAAGGAGTACAATTATAAGAATTAAAATCAGAAATGGTTATTAGAAATCTTTATTTATCTTGTAACTAAAATGTAACAAGCTAGACTTGATTCAAGGCAAAATCCTCACGTTTCCATCAAGATGGCTGACCAAATTCCTGGGTCACAATCTGTCCCCCAAAAGTTAAAAGGCTGGTACCTTTGTCGTGTTAGGTGAAAGATAGATAATATGGGATTTCTTGGCCCCTTTCTTTTATAGTTCAATGCATCTTTGAAATGGAGTCTTCTGAAGAATACCTCCAGATAAAAATCTATTTCCAGAGATGAAGTAGTCAACATAGAAGTCTGTCTTGAAGGATGTTTCCTACCATGTCTTCCCCACTTAACTTGTTTCTGCTAAAATGATTTTTTTTTAGCTCCTGTCTCCTCCAATGCAACTGAATGAACATTAGACATGTGATTGTCCATCTCCTCTCTGCTATGATAGTGTGAGGCTTGACTCCATCCCTTGTTAACGTGATGGGCCTGTTTATATGGTATGTAAATACATTCTCATTGTCTTTCAAAGTACTTTGGAAGTAACTGCCCAGGTGGTGAAACCACATGCCTTTCACAGAGTGGGATAATTCCTGTTTGGCTGGCGACCACATCATAATAATTATAATTTCAGTTTATGTTCATATCTGTGCTTCAGTTGCTTGCACCTACATTACACATGAGCTTTTCATTGACACCTTGCATGACACTTTTCAGTCACATTTCATGACATTAAAGAATTGGGGTACACTTAACTGCTTAAGCCTGCTGCAATTCATTACCTGCTATCTAGGTGCCCCGTGCCCTCTGCCTTTTCTTAACATCACAGACATTTACACTACATAAATCTTTCAGTTTGCCATAATGAGGACTTCATCATACAGTGAAAATTATTGGCTCACTTCAGTCCTGTTGATGCTTTCCCTCATAATCTTAAATGTTGTCAATTTGCCAACTGGACTGATCTTACTAAGCACAGATATTTATGAAGTTTTGAAACCTTAACCACTGGCAGCCGTGCTAGAGTTGAAAAATCTCCCAGAATATCATTTCAGCAATAAACAATGGTCTACCTAAATAAAGATGTGCTGTCCTGACAGTCCTTCCTGAGCTCTATGGTAGGAATACATGCCAGCAAAAGGAGAGGGGACACATTGCAGCATTATAACATTGCTTCAAAAAACAAGTACCCTGAAGCTATTAAAAGCTACTTGAGTATAACCTACTGTCAGCATCCTTTTAAACAACATTCAACTTCATAAACAGATTTAGACTGTGAAAAAAATAATATATGGAGATATACCTATCTCCTAGAACTGGAAGGGACACCCAGAAGGTCACTGAGTCCAGCCCCCTGCCTTCACTAGCAGGACCAAGTACTGATTTTGCCCCAGATCCCTGGGTGGCCTCCTCAAGGATTGAACTTACAACCCCAGGTTTAGTAGGCCAATGCTCAAACCACTGAGAAGCAGTCTGAAGACCATGCTGACAACACTAACTGTTAGCAAGAGAAAAGAACTATTCATCATAGAGCATTTTGTTTTTCATTGGTCTTATTCCAGGGGCTTCATTTAGGGTAAATTTACTCTGTAGCTGGGCATGTGCTTCCCAGCACAGAACGTCAGAGACTCCTAGCTCTGCCTGAGCTAGCATGAGTTGTGTTTTGGGCTAATTTCCTGAACATATACTTAGGGAGCCTGGACAGGGTTGTACTCAGGAAGCTAGTCTGTCCTACCATCCATACTATTTTTAGCTCATTAGCTTGAGCAGAGCTATTGCATGTTGGGCTACCTGAGCTGAGAAGCACATTCCCCACTACAATGTAGACCATCATTAGAGTGCTGTATTGTTAGTGTTTTAAGCACTAAGAATATTCCACTACTTATAATCTGTTTACTAACATTACCTAGCTGAAGTGAGAGGCAGAGTGTTGAATTAAGTGTAATTATCTTCTTTTGGCAGCTAACTGTGGTTTTTCTGTAATCGAATTTTCAAGGTTTGTTTTACTAAGCCCATAACTCAGTTTCTAAAAGAAGTGTAAGAAATGTTCTAAAATCAAAGAAATAATATTTTCTTAGTGTTCTCTCTACCTGAATCTGACAGGGGCCCGATAGGAAAATGGAAATATTTTGTTTGTATTTTTTGTCAACTTTTTCTGATCAGCTGCAGTGCTGAGCACTTCCTGCGGGATGCTAACTACCAAGTCTCAATAAAATCAGTGGGAGTGCTCAGAGGCTTGTAGGACTGGTCCCATACAGAAGACAAGTGTAAAAGTACTATACTGTTTACAAAAAAAATTAGAACCTTAAATCTGCTGCATTGAGTTTACAAGGTGAGTTACAGCAGAATTACAGAGGGAGTGGGGAAAGATGTCTTGTTTTTTCTATTAACAGTATTTTCTAAAAGAACATGTATACAGTGTTGTCACCCAGCAGTGTGTTATCAACCGAATACCTTACCAAAGTGGTATGCTGTCTTGGATGGGAACATTTGACCAATCTTTTTATAGGTCAAATTATTTTCATATGATGGGAGGTTTTAGAATCTAGATAATTTCACTGTAGATAGTATAGAATGGTATAATTCTTCATCATCATTCTGAAGTAATAGTTATATGGTACTGCTATTGAAAAAAATATTCCTAATAATATTAAAGGGACAGATAGCTTTTTGTGTACTGAGTCTATCTATCTATATGGCCCCATTACAGCAGTCTCTGAGCATTTCACAGTTTTTTAAAAAAACAGGAGTACTTGTGGCGCCTTAGAGACTAACAAATTTATTTCAGCATGAGCTTTCGTGAGCTACAGCTCACTTCTTCAGTTTTTAAAATATTTATTCTCACAGCAGCCCTAGAGAGAGACTAAGTGCCTTGCTCTAGATCACACAGGAAATCTATGGCAGGGCATGGATTTGCAACTGGGTCATCCAAATCCCAGACCAGCCCTCTAAATTCTGGGCCACTCTTCCTCTCTGAAATGAACCCTGCTGAAATCAACTGGCTAACATATGGGTAACTAGAAACTGAAATAGCTACATGAAATTGAAATAGAAGCAATTTTGCCTCAATTTAATCTTGTATTGTAGCATTTTCCTCCATAGACTGTGTAAAATAGACATGAGATTTTGGAGAGATTTTTTTGATTAAGAGAACACAGAACATTTATGGTTAGCAATGTCCAAATCCTCTACGGACTCTGACATCCCTCAAAGAAGATGCCCATCTCATAGATATACACACATATGGGCTATTCAGTTGACAGTTGTGTTGTTTGGTGATCTCCATGTTAATCCTCTTGTTCTTGAAGAGATGGACTTTAGGGTGCATGTGCCACAGAGTTTCAAGAACTGTCAGTCATTATCAGTTGGAATGCTTTCTGTTGCTGAACCCAAGACTCCTTTTGAGCCAGTACAGTTGTTGCCAATTTGTGCATTGAATCATTTGTCATCAACTTGATGTCAGAGTTAGGCACGTCATCCAATACTTGCTGCATCTGCTCATACCTACACACTGTTGCCTACTGCATTTGTTGGAGTATTTACTTGGATTATTGTACACTTGAAATGTCTTGTTTGCAGCCCGGCTGTTGTTATTCTGTCATTCACTGGCTCCCAAGACAGTTTGCTGTGGTGTTAAATTCCTACACCTCTTTCATGCATTCCTCCTGCTGAGTATAAGATTGTAACACTATTAGAGCCCATCTTGCCACTCTCCGTCCATTTCATCTCATAGATGACAAGCACGTTCAGGTAGCATTTTTTCATTTCTCACGTAACCTGTGCCAACTTTCCCATAATATACAAAGTACATACATTCCACATGCCTACTCTTGTTACAGCATTCAGTGTCTCAAGATCTCAGCTTCTTTTGCCTTTTGCTGAGATTTGTCAAACTTAGGTTTTGAGCTCCATCTGCACCAACCATACTCCATTTTTGGTTTAACTGAACAGTTTCTGTTGCAATAAAGTTTTACCTGAGTTGGATGCAAACCCAGCTACAGAACTCTCATCTTTTATCTGAGCTTGGGATTGGCACTGTTGCTAACTGATGGTGACTCTGATAATTTTCTGTTTGTAGCCACATTTTAACAAACTCAAAAGAGATCACAAACATGGGGGGGGGAGAACGTTATACCAATAGACAAAGAAATGTAGTTCAGATTCCAGATTGCATTTAGCCACTGTTCCAGTACAAAGGGGAAACTTCAAACAGCTCTATAAAATAGATAGCTGGGGGAGATATTATACATTTTATGGACAGACAAAAAATAACACACGCAAGAGTAAGGCTGTTGACAGACCAGCACGTTAGAAAATATCATCAAAGAAAGATGGCTCAGGTGGCTGGGACATGTGCACCATACAGAAGATGGGTGCCATGCTAAGCAAGCATTGAAATGGGTACCCAAGGAAGAAAAGAGAAAGTGAGGAAGAACTTGCAGAAGGCAGGTATAGTGGATATTGCATATGCTGGCATCACCTGGGAAGAAATGCCGTAATTAGTTAGTGACCATAATCATTGGAGGAACTGGACTGCTATGTGTCAGCAGCAACACAAGAAGAAATTAGATGTACGGTAATATAATGTCCAAATTTCTGGGAGAACACCTGAGGCTTGTGCTAGTCCCTAAAGGTCAAAAAGTGTTATTGGACCAGTGAAGGAAGAGTTCCCTGACACTTCCTTATGCATATACACAAATCTGGGGAATGGTAGAAAGAGCTAATCCCAGTGAGTTATGAGAGTACACAGAAGACAAAATCATGCCATCTAGTAGGCATGACATAAACCACATTTTATGCCTACTGCTGGCATTTAAAAAAACACTTTAGCTGGATTTAAACAAGAGAATGGATTCCTCTTTACTACAAGCAGAGACAAAGATAATGTCATCTCATACTAACTGGCTGAAAAGCAGTACCTACAATTTCCTTTCTTCCCTCCATGAATATCATTCATTAGTTACTGTATGTGTTTCAACTTCCTTTGCAGTCGGGGTGGAATATTGGCCCCACTGAAATCAATGGGAGCGTTGCCAATCATTTGCCAGGATGCCACTCGAGGTATTTTGCCATTGCTGGAGGCAGGGTATTAAACCAGATGTATCAAATTATATTCCTATAAGTAGCTCCTAAATTGCTATTGATTCACCCAGATTCATGATTAATGCTTCAAGGGCTCAAAGTATGGTACAGAAGACACTACTACACATGCCCTTAAATTTATTGCTGTTAAAATTAAATTGAGCTCTTTCATTTTATCCAGAAGTATGATTGAAACACTCAACAACACTTACTTAAGAAAAAAAAAATACTGTAGCTGGGCTTGGAAACCTAAGAGAAAGACCATTCCCTGACCGGCTGATACTATTGAACTGTCTTTTAAATATGCTTGTCAATGAACCCCTCTGTTTTTCAAAGACATCTAGTGGTCTCTCACCTGCCCGTGCTCCTCCACCCTGCAGCCTAGGATAGCTACTCTTATTTTTCATACAGCACAAATATACAACTGAAATTTTATAAATGGAAACAAAATTAAGAAGCAAAACCTGAAATATCTTAGAAAGAAACTTATACCACATTGGGGGCAAAACAAGTAAAAATTCCAATTCCCACAGTAAAGTGGCAAAGAAGAAACAGTACAGGTTTCTTGGTGGGCTAATCTAGCAAAACTATTTGTAAGCCCCTGACACCAGATTTGTAGTGCAGGATTTGTTTGACAGAACCCAGTATTTACGCTGGGGGAGATGATGAGGCAAAAGCATTTGAGGGATTTATTTTCAATACAATATTGAATAAATTGTCTTTTTAAGAGCCAAAATGTGTCCATTGACTCAAGAATATAAGGTTTTCAAACGATTAATGGCTAATTGTGCTTTTTCTATATTGCATCTCTCTCTTAACTCTAAGATCTGTTTGCTAATTGTTTCTGTGTTTCTCAGCTTACCCTTTTGTCTTAAATGTAAGTAGGTAATTTCTATGCCAACAACAATTAAGGTCTGTTGGAAATAAAAGAAAACTCTCTTTTTTCTTTTTGTCACGTTTTATGACACAGCCTTTTAGGTCCATTTAATTCCTGGCATTCTCCCTCTTCAGGTTATAGCTTTATTTGTTTCTTTTCCTGTTGGCACTTGATCATTCTGTAAATTATTGTTGCATGCTTTGCCATCACTGTATATTGCTCTTAATTTCCCCCTAAAGAAATTCCTATTTGAAGGCTCGTAGCTGGTTGCGCTGTGCTTGAGTAGAAAGCAATTTTGACTTGTTTGTGAATTCGTTTTCTTTTCTATTTCAGTGGGACTCAGTTCATGTTTGTTTGTGTTGTGCCCTGCACATCTAACACCCCCCTCCTGCCCTCCCGCCCCCAACTCTGGTAGTGACTAGCATCTTTACTGCTGTTATTAGCAAGGCCTAGCTAGTAAGTCAATTGCACTTTGTTCCTGCTAAGAAAATCAGTAAAGCACATTAACTGGCACTTGGACCAACTATTGTTTGATAATAAATGTGGCCCCCATGTGGAAGTTGCTCACGCTCATTCCAGGGATGTGTAGTTAACAGTTCACCACTGACATACTTAGGTTTGTATGGAATTTTACAATTCCCATCCTCATTTCCCTGTTTTCCCAACACTGTTTTGGTATTTCTGCATATTGGAGTCCTGAGCAATATGTGGGAGAGGAGCTGCCTATGTCACTAATTTACCTGTAGCAGGGAAGCTGTATTTTTCTTCCTCGTTCACACCTGGAAATGATAGCTTAGTACAGCAATAAATTAATATCTAGGGATACTCATCAGCACTATAGACATTGATTTTTAACTCTCCCAGGGCAGAGCTCTCACTAACATTGTACTGCCCAAATACAGTGGAACTCAGTTTTAAGGATAAATTGGGGCAAGCCTTTTTTTTTTTTGGTTGTTAAATCCACATCATTACAGACTGCTACATGAAACTATGCATCACACATATGCTTAGAGGCAGTATCTCCGCTCTGCAAGGACAGAGTTCTAGTATGCATTTTACTGCCAAAGGAGGTCAATTAAGTTTAATTGGCTCTAATTAGCACTTGCTCAAGCTGTTATATTCTTTACCTGCATCCGAGTGGCTCTCAAATTGGTGCACATCGGTTTCCTGCTTTTCAACACCGCATAGAAATACTAATGTGATCCTTGAAGTCAAAAGCTGCATTGATCAGCATAAATGAGAGCTAACCCACATAAATGGCAACTGACTTTTGGAAAAAACTAAATGTAAACCTTATTCTGCATTTCATCTGTAAAATAAATGCGAGTGTGCAATTTGTTGATACTTTCAACATGAAAAGGAAAACACTTGTTATAATTCTTCTGAATGGTGGTACTTTGTTTAGGCTCACAAGATACATGCTATGGACTGATTAATTTTTACACATTAGAAAGAGATGAATAATATGTATGCAAGTTAGCAAAAAAAGCATGTTAAACAGAATGCATATTAAAACATCATTTTTTCAGTAACAATTATTTACAGTGAGTCCAGTATCATGGATAGGAACATAGTCAAGCAGGTTTGACCTTTGTTAAAAGAGACTAAATGAAAGGAACTGGTAATGAGATGGAGTGGGAACCTAGTGGGTGATTGCCATGTTAGGCCTCATATTAATACAGTCGTTAATAGAAAAAAGAGTAGTTAGCATGTGAATCAAACTCATAGATGATACTAAATGGGAAGAAGAAGTGACCATCACTGAATATAGCAAAGTTATGAAAACACATATTGGACACATAGGCAGAACATGAGATCCATTCTGGGAAAAAAAAAATCAGGTTAATAGAACTAGAGAAAGAATCGAAAGAGACAGTCAATGGGAGGATGAAACCTGGATAGCAGCAATGTTGCCATGTCAAGCTCCCCAAAACTGTGGAGGCACTTAATCCCTATTGATTTCAAAAATCTAGTGTTACACCTAAATGCAGTCATTAGCTGAGATTTGTAATGAGAAATGGTAGCAAAAGCAACAAAACAAAAACACCAAAACTACCCCCGCCCAACACACAGAGAGAAACCAAGGCATTTTTGTGCTGCATCTGGGATACGATGTGCCTGTCCATGGTTCTGACTGCTATTTCTGACCAAAATATGAACAGCACAGGGACCAAGGGGTGGAGGATGAGGAAAGGAGAAAGATCATGTTAATTCACCTTTGTGTTTCCCAGTATTCTGGGTCAAGCGCTTGGCATAAATTAGAGCACACTTGAAGCCTCTAGGATGTGCTAATTTACACTAGTCTCCAGTATTCCCTAAGGGGCTCATTCAGCAGCCAAGAACAGACAAATCACAGATGTGGTTTTGCCTGGATTAGTTGCCTTTATGACCCGTTTCCCCCTTAAACTGATGGAGCAGCAGCCACAAAATAAAGGAGATTCAGGTCCTCTGTGGTTTTGGCTGATGCAGTACAACTGGCTGCCACCGTAGGCCTTCTGGCCTTCCAGCAAACAGACTATAGGCAGCAGTGGGAGGTGACCTAGAGCAGGGAAAATAGGCTATTGTGGGATTATTGCACAGTAGCCCCACAGAGGCAAAATATAGGTCTTCGCAATTGTTCCATACAGCCTCTATTAATGCTGCTCTAAGTCCAGCACTAAGTAGGCTGAATGTAGAGTTAATCTGTACTAATGTTATGAATATGTGACCTAGTTATTAAGATAGTCACTGCACAGCCATATTGGGATGTGTGAATGGATTGGTTCAGTTTTCTAGATAACTGTTGGGAAACAAGTAGGAACTGAAACAATGACTAGAGATTAGCTAGCTTGGTAGAAAATACTTAAAGGGTCCTTAAGAGACCAGTGGGTAGGCTACTAATTGGGACATGCCTAGCTGCCTGGTGCCAGCCAGGTAATGCCAAGGCTGGGAGCAGTCAGCACACTAAACCATTAAAAAAACCCTATCTGGAGAGGATGTGTGGAGGCGGAGTGAGTGCTACTGCTTGGAGGAAACACTGTGGGCAAGACAGAGAGAAATTGCAGCAGTGCAGTCTTTTCCTGCCAGCCCAGAAATGTGTGGTGGTTTGTACTTTGACTGAATGGCATGTACCTAAATTTGCAAGGAAAAAGGAAGATGTAAATGCAAGGTGGGTGGCCGTTTATTGTTTTAACCATATTTGGTGCTTTTATGTGTCTTTGGGTGAACAAGCTAGTCATTTGCTTTTGAAGACACTGTTTTAAGTTACTTTAATGAGCTGCAGGGCTCAAGTGCCCAGGGGAACGTGTCTTGCAGATGCCAAATATGTCCCATGTTAACATGGTCAGAAACTGAGGCAGAGGTGTCATTTAAGAAAAATTGAGGAGGCAGGAGGCAAAGTTGTGTCAGCATATAGGATGATATGTGCTTATATTACAGCCTGCAAAGTTAAGTGATGGCAGAGCAAAAGAAGTGGAAGCCATAACTGAGCAAATAGATGTATAAAATGGCTGGGGGGCGGCTCCGCTCTATAGCAAATGATACCCTGGGACAGGTGTTCTGACCCAGAAAGCCAGGCTAAGAGTGGCTGATCCATAGAGTTCCACCTCTGAATGAAGGAAGTGAAGCCTGTCACATGAAGGATGCCCTTGAGAGGAACTGTAAATGGGGTCTCAAGTACAACTCACCCTGTAACTTTGACAGGGGGGTTCTGAGCAGAGCTAGGGTTCTGCCCAGAGGTTAAGTCTCAGACTGGACGTAGGTTTCTAAACCTGTATGCCTTTAAGTGTGTGCATGTGATGGGGAAGGTGTTAAGATGGAGAGAGAGAGAGTGTGTGCGTGCGTTCATGTGTGGCATTTTTGCAACTGCACTAGGTATTTTGGCACCAGCCTCATTATACACCTGGATATTGTCTACAACTCCAGACACCTCACTACAGTGAAGCTTTTGACAATAAAACAAACCAAACCAAACCAGAAAAGAGCAGCAAGCAAGCTTCAGGCTAGAAGAACTGACATAAGAATAAAGAGCTAAAAACTATGAGGTACATTGAACTCTATCCCTGTGTGAGTGCAAAAGGGGAGGAAAGATCACAAGACACCTTGGTCTTTATAGTCCACTGTTAAACACAAATAACTGTGTGAGGCTACAAATATGAGGAATGCTAGACACAGTAAATGGGTCAGAGAGCAGGTGGAGTCATAGCTCCACGTCACCTTCTACACTAGACAACAATGTCCCATGGGAAACATCATACTTTCCAGCGAGCTTTCTGGGGCAGTGGACCCCCTTCCCTCACTTCCATTGTTGAACATTGCCTGGGGCAGCAGCCCTTATAACAGCAAGGATAAAGGAAGGGTGTGGTGGTATGATAGGAAAACACTTGAAAAGTCTTTGAAGGATGTAAAAACCCAGGAAGGAGTGTTGTTATTGATTGCAATAAAAATAAAAACACTTGAAAAGTCTTTGAAGGGTTTAAGCACCTAGGAAGGAGTGCAATTATTGATTGCAATAAAAGAATTTTCCTGATGAAACTATATTTTCTGATTTCATCACATTACTCAAAATTGTATCTCTTTGTTTCACTCAGGAATCCCTCTCCTTCCTGGGTGTGTGATCCCTTCAAGGATTTTTCCAGTGTTATCCTGTCATATCCCATTTTAGTGAAGTTTAAGATTAATGTAACTATATCAAACAATCTGATAGCCTTTATATTTTTATTTATTGCTTGCTACACTTCTTCCAATTTTTAATAGAAATCCTGAACGAATCTATTTCCATGTCCTATTTGGTTTTCAAAGAGGGCTTATTTTTAGTTAAAGGGTTCCAGATGTGATGAATGAGTTAATAAAAAAAATCAACTATTTTTTAAGACTTTGAGAGCTACATATATCTAACCTGTGGACAAAAGCACACAAGTGAATTCAAAAGTCTATTACAGGACAGAACAGAACTTAAAAAAAACCTTTGAAGTTGGAGTGCCCATCTTTTTTTGCCTTCACTCCTCAGCTCAATCTCCACTAATTTGAAAAACAAGAACAACAACAACAATGGACATGGCCTAAAATAAAGCACTTCTACTTTTCAATTGTCAGGACTCTTCCTCAACGCTGCTACTGAACTTTTCCATTGTCAGGCAACATACAGGTTGGAGGCAAACACAAGCTAGAGTTTTTTCGGACTGATTCATAATTTTCTAGCTCTCAGTATAGTTTAATAAATACATTAAAACAATCCATGCTTTTTTAAAGAGTTTTCTCCCCTCCCCCAAGAATTTGTGTACCACGAATTACAAAAACTGTTTCTGTTGTATTTAAGGATCTTAGGGAGATATTTGCAACCTGGGTTCTGCATTTCTTAAACACTTCAAAGCCCTATTAAAGTTAATTATGATTTGGGGTTGTATTAAAAATGCAGAGCAGGGCATTTGGCCCTGGTTTAATAACATTTGAATCAATGGAAAGGCTCATTCAATAGAATGGGCTTTGGACCAGGACCTTAAAGTTATTGTTTAATAAATATTCTGTTTCAGGTTGCCATTTGTATTTCTGTATGTATCGTTGAAGTAGCTGCCCAAACAGTATCTGAGGTACAGATTTTTTTTTATTATTTCAACTGTCTTTTCCTTACTATTTACTCTATGCAAACATCAGGGAAAACTGGTCTAGGGTCTGTTTATACTGGGGATATTTGTACCAGTGTACCTACACCAGTTCAAAGCCCCAGGGTAGATGTGCTGCATCAATGTAAAACAGTTTCAATCCATGGTAAGCCATACAGCTGCAAGCCTTGTATTACACTGATGCAGCACGTCTACACTGGGGAGTGTGGCACCAACATTGCTAAATTGGTGAAGTTACATTTGTACAACTATTCTCACTCTAGATGAGACCTTAGACACAAGTCGTCCATGATGAGCAATATTTACCACTAGCCTAAACAGGCACAGCAGAGTTGATTTCAATTATGTCATGCCTCTGACACTGGTGGTAAATTTGTCCCAGAGTTCCTAAGAAAGTTAGCAGCAGCGTTCAGCAGTACTTGGTACCTGTAAGTAGACAGTGAGCATTATAGCTCAGTATATGTTATAATTCCCTGTTTGTTCCCAGTTAATAGATTTATAGCTTCCAAGGCCAGAAGGGACTGTTGTGATAATCTAATCTGACCTCTTGTATAACCCAGGGCATAGAACTTCCCCCAAATAATTCCTCGAACATATCTTTTAAAAAACATCCATTCATGAGTTAAAATTTGTCAGAGACGGAGGAGAATCCACCATAGCCCTTGGTAAATTGTTCCAATGGCTAATTACTCTCACAATTAAAAATTTACATATTATTTCTAGTCTTGAATTTGTCTAGCATCAACTTCTAGCCATTGGATTGATTTATTTAGGGTTTTTTTTAGGTTATTTACATTTATTTACTCTTTTCACATATTGACTCCTTACTCACATTATTTTAACATAAATTTGAAACGTGAATGTGTTTTATTTTTTTCCCCAGTAAATATACAATACACAGCTCAACAATACTATTAACCAACTTCATATGGCAATTAAACTTTGCTGCACTAACAATACCAATGAAACACATTAAGAGATCATACTTTTTCATGAACAAGCTGTAGTCAATAAACAAATTTAAAAAAACAAATTGAAAAACTAAGTGCCACCACAATATCCCCTTTTAAAAAGCACATTATTCACAATAAATGTTTTCGGTTTAAAAAACCAGAAATAATATTTTTTTTAAAAAATAGTAAATTAAACTGCATTTTAAAAAATATGTATTGTGGTTTGTTGGAAGTACACTGTATAGAAAAGAGAAAAAAAAAAGATCACTTGTAAGATAATGAGACACTTGGAGATACACATGGACAACTTGTTATGTAATATTGTAAGCAAATTATTAATGAACAAAAACATACAGAAGCAGATGGACAAGGTAGTGAATATCATGATACTACACAGCTTTAATACTTACACACATTTACTTTCCAGTGGAATAGATAAAACATATTTGAAAGTAATTGGGATGGCTTTTGTCAACTTCTCATTATTCCACTTTTAAAATAGAACATAATGAGAAAGGTGTTCCACCAAAGCTCTGGACAAGTGTTCAAATCAAAATCCTCTCTAGTCATATTGAAATGTTCCCAGACAACCAAAATTTGAGAAGTGTGCTGAAGAATCTGTATCTTCACATATCAGAGTCAGCATAAATCTGATGCCCTTTTTACCTTTGTTGAATATTTCTGTACGTTTACAGACAATGGCTTTAACTATATTCATTTAATCAGCAGGAAAATTACATATATTCATTGGTTACATATATAAATAAATTCATACATTTTGTTTTTGTCTTGTAACCGGCTATGTAACAGATTTGACTTTAAGTAAAGTTTAAATACCAGTTTTTGATATTTGACAGTTCTGAATACAATTGAAAACTGTAGTGTTTTATTGTATAATGGAACAATTAAATAAAATGAAAAGAAACACATATATTTAGCAGTGTAATTTACTTGTCCGAGGACTTTGCCATCACTAAAAGTGTGCTTCACTTAATACTGGTGAACTCCAAGGCGATATACAAAATAACATAGACAGGATATACTTAAAGGGTGTTTAAATGCAAACTTGCATTCATGATTAGGTGATTAATAGAAAAAAAACTGTAGAATGTAATATTTAAATTAAGTATTGAAAGAATGTGGTATACAATACATGTAGAATATTCTAACAAATGTTTGAAAAATTTACTCATAGGGATTTTGGAGGTGCAGAAAATCTAGAGAAAGTCATGAAAACTAATGATGAGACAGGATGCTGTTATTAATGTCCAATTACAGAGTTTGATTTATTCAAAAAGTGTATAAACATGCGTTACTTTGTTATTATTAGTAGGGTTTAAATTCACACGTTAAAAGTAGGTCAAAGTTTTTTTTGTTTGTATCCAATTTCTGAGAACATATTGCATTGAAAGAAAAATATTTACTGCAAACTGAACATAATTTTACCATTGCTTTCTTTTTTCAAACACTAAGAATTTTGCTACAAATTCCATGGAATCAATTGAGGACTTCAGTTAACAAAACACAAAAGTTTCTAGACTGCATAAAAAACAACTCATGTAAATGAATTTCAGTGGTGCAGCTCTATCCTCTATTTTACTGTACATGTATTGGAAAGATGAAGTAAGATACTCCAACATATTTCATTTTTCAGAAGCATCTTGAATATGTCTCAATAATAAATTGCATCTTTAACTATTTGCTAGGTAATCCCAGAGTTTATATTGTTTCTTTTTCCTGGGGGAATTTCTGCATTACATGCTGGCTTTGAGAGATTAATTATGGTAATTCTTTTTAAAATGTAACATAAAAACGGCTTTAGTGAAACACCTTAATTTCTTTTGTTTGTAGCAAGTTTTCCCGCCCTCCCCCCCTCCATTATTTAATTATATTGGGCAGGTAAAAACTGATCCTAAGAGTTGAGAAGCTTAGTGTTCTATTCAGAGGTCACTATTCAACTCTGTAGTCACTTTTTTCATATTCACTCTTGAAACTCACATTTTCATCTTTTGACACCCCCCCTTTTTTTAAATAGTAAGAGCAACTATGTTGCTTGTTATTAAAAGATTTAATTCTGTCCCTGACATCTTTGCTAACATCAGTTTTGCCTGTCATCTTCCTGTTTCTACACCCCAATGGAAAACCATTTACCATACTCCATTACATCCAGCATTATCCAACACAGCTTACAGCACATAAAACGCTCTTCACACATTCAGTCTTCTTCTTCTTCATGTCACAATGAGTAGAGTTTTGTGCTTATCACCAAATAAAATTGCAGTGCAAACTTTAAACATAAATGTTACACAATTAAAAGTTAATATATGGCACCACAGCCTATTAATTCACATATAGTACAACAGACCAATAAGAACAGACAATAATATGAACATAGCTAAAAAGAAGGTGAGCTTGCATAGCAATGCAACAAAAGAAATTATATACAGAGGGAAATCATTTTCATCCTGGAGGGTGATTTTTTTTCTTTCTTTTTTATATACTCCTGACAAGAAATAGTTTAAGGTGGATGGTGTATTAAAGAGATGAACACAAGTATCTGTGGGATATGTGTGGCTGTGTGTGTCTTTACATTGCATTTACAGTTCTTTTAATAGTACATAAATAAAGAAAATGTTCATTGCACTGTTTAGTGTCATCACTTCCATGAGTTCAGACCTGATGGTCCTTCAGAGCAGTTTGGGATGTCTCTTCTCAACTACTCTATAGAAAGAAAAAGAGAAAAAATGCACTAAATAAAACAAATCCTCTGGCTATATTACCACAGCACATCTCATAAACATATTGGATTTTTTAAAATTGCTTTTAAAATTGCAAGTGGTTGACTTTAAAAATTCCACACTTACCACCAGTTGTACTAAAGATACCAAATATGTCTGCCTGTGTGCGTGTACGTCAGGAGTTTCTGCATTACCACTGTGTGGTAACTGCAAGTAAATATCGATGGTCTGGTTCTCTGCTGTACCTCATGGAGTGAAGTGCCTGTGCTGAGAGTCCACTAGGATGTGTATGTATGTGTGTGTGGGGGGAATCCTCACTTAACTTTTAATGGGACTAGTGTAAATGCTAACCTAGGGCTTGATCCAAATCTCACTGAAGTCTGTGAAAGTCTATCCCTTGAAATACCAGGCTTTGGACCAGAAACTAAGCCCTTACTTCTTCAGACTGATCCACATAGGTAGACCAAAGGTCTGCAGAGCTCCACTGACAAAGGGACTCTTTCTGGTGAACGTATATATCTGCTCAGATATTACTGGAGGAATCTGGTGCAGGATTAGGAATAGTTACAGGGTTGATTGTATCTGAGAAACATTTATTTGAATAGGTCTGAAAAGAATATTCTGTTAGCAAACTGCAATTGCTGTCCATGTAATAGCTGTTCTGCAGATACTGCAATAGTACCCTATTTATTGCTTTTACTAGAGAGAGAAACAGTGATCAGAAGTGAAAAAAATACATAAGTGGGAAAGAACAACATACTTAATATTTTAAAATGACCTCTATATCTTTTTCAAATGGAAAATCTGTGCTGAAGTCAGACCGGGGGCTCAGACTGGATATCAAGTAAAACCTGGTTATTTAGTTATGTACTTCAAGCGTTCTCTAATCGTGTCACTTTTAAATTGCACTGCATGTGGAAATTAACATATTCTTTACCAGAATGAGATACCAATTTTATGGGTCAGATCCACAGTGGAGGCGTGCTTGGCAGAATTCAGAGAGATGCAAAGATGTCTTGAAGGCACCTTTGCACTCCTCTGATCCTGGGGTCACCCTGTGATGGGTTGTACTCCTAGCTGCCTATGGCACCGTCATGGAAACTGGGGTCCATAGAATAGTAGCAAAGTCCTAGCCACAGCCCTCTTCCTCCAGCCACATTCCCTGCATTGGTTGCATGACGGTTCACCCTAAGGCCTTGTCTACCCTTGCAACAGCATATAGCGTAGGTGTAACTACATGCCGCTGTGAAAAGCAGGCTGCATTCATACTATGGCAAAGGGAAGGCCTTGGCGAAAGACTCCAGCAGCAGAGAGATCCCAGAGCCTTTCTCTACTGCCACAGTCTTTTCCAGTAGTGGGGAAAAGCTCCTGCAGTGGGGAGGCAGAGGGACACTACATAGCTAAAAATAGGAGTGTAGTTTGGGGGAAGCACTTCTTGGGCATGAATAAAGCCATGCAGGATACATACCCAGAGGTTTTGGTGTGTCTTTATTCTACTCACCTACGCAGTGCCTTACTATCTACACTGTTATTTATACCTGTGCTAGAGGGTGTACAATATATGTAATCTACATGCAACCATACATGGAGATCTAGCCTGAGATACCCTATGTATGGGAGGGCCTTCTGGCCCTGGGTAATCCAATACTGACATTGCTTTGCACTGACAAACATCAGCAGGGGTCAGCCTTCTCTAAAGGAGCTGCTGATGTGGTGAGAAAGTCCCAGAACCTCCTCCAAGACTTCTGGACCCAGGTGTGTTCTCACTGTCTTTCTCAGGAAGCCAGAACACCACAGTATTTGCTGTCACTGTTACTAAAAGGTCAGCTTCTATGACCTACCAGTCTTTGAGGCCTCATGTGAGTGTCATTTAGCTGACATATACACAGCATGGTACCAGGTATGACGTACATAGTGGTAACAAATTTGGGAAGAAATTCTGCTGGGTGGGGGAACTTGAGAAAAAGGGAGGTACCATTTTCTTTGGGATGAGCAAAAGGGAGACTGAATCAGAGGGCAGAGAAGAGAGAGAAAGCTGAATGGGAAAGAGAGGGGGTAAAGAAGGGGAGTGATAAGTTTGTCTGCTGTAACTAGCCAAGAATAGAACAAAGGCCTCTTTTTAATGCACTTCTGTAACAACATCATCAATGCCATTTTCAGGTCAAGTAACTTGAATTTGGCCAAAAAATTCTAAAGGGTAACGAGTAATTCTAATCAGCTGACTCGATGTGTTTCCCTTTACACTAGCATCATAGATTTAAATATATGTTAAATAGATGACCCTGACATGACTCACAGTACTAAAAATCATGCTGCAGGGTGAAGTCTAAGATAAATCTAAAGGGACAGAAAGATACATTTCAATCATTTGCCTTTTTCACAAGGAAGTGACCTCTCAGAGACAACAGAGATCTGGGTCAGAATCATATCTGACTGACAAACTGAGCTTCTCACTCTCTGGAGTCCAATCTTGCGTCAATGAAAATTTTAATAAAAAACTGTTCTTCTTTTTCCATTTACATTTGAATTGCAGCAAGAAAGACACTTACATAATTCACCAGTAAACTGTCCTGGATTATTTGATCCCATATATCCTACATCAAGAAGGTCACTAGCATTGCGTTGGTGACCTCCTCGCAAGGCTTCACCTTTTCTGGGTCCAGTAGATCCTTTAGAAGAAGCTGTTCCTGAAGAGCTGTGACCACCTGGGGATGGGAAACTGGGCTTACTATATGGCACCAGTGCCTCTTCTAGAAAACACAAAATCATAAACATATTATTAACAGCATTATCCAGGTGTGGATATCAAACTCACTCAGTGTGTATTACATTTAGAAAAGTTTTTTTCTTTTATTTTGCGTTATGATATGGCAGTAATAGCAAAAAGCCTCCATGTGCATCCTAAACTGCTTCCACAGATAATGAAACCAACGTGTTTGCATGTAAACTTATAAACTAGTTTGCATTAATTATAAAATGAGATTCATTGTGAACAAATAGAAGATGAATTACAGATTGCTTAATAGAAATAGCTGCACATAGAATTTCCAGAATAATGTAATGATTATATTTTCCTTTAAGCTTCTAGGAGTGTGTTTTTCCTCCTCTTCTTTAGTTTAACTTATGGTAACACCATTTCAATCAATTTAGATAAAGAATTGTGATATCAGCTAATTTAATTAGCTTCCTGGAGCTCAGTAATTTCCAACCGTAGAAAGTACATTGGAAAAACCTCATTTTACAAATAATCCTATTACTTAAATATTTGTGGGGGAATAAATCTTTCTGTGACACTGTTTCGGGGGCACTACATGGTCTTCTTTGAACAAAGGGTTATGTCCCTCTCAGTTTACCCCTCCTCTTGCGCAGATGAAGGATTGGAAGAATAGGCGTTTTGAGGGACAGAAAGTCTTTGGGGATAGGCTTGCACCTCTGTGTTTGTACAGCACTCAGCAAACAGGGCCTCAAACCTGATTGGGTCCTCTGGGCATTATGGTAGTAACAGCAGCAGCAGCAAACAACAGAATTGGTTTGATTCCCAAACTGAGGAGTTAGGCTGTTTATTTTGTGGAACTATTTTTATTTTCGTACACGCAGCACTCTTGCCATCTTGACTAAATCTTGAGGAAGAGAACTTGATAACTACAGCACCAGTTCAGCAAGGTACTTAAGCATATGCCTAACTTTAAATACATGAGTAGCTTCCACTAAAGTCAATGGGACAACTCACAAGCTTAAAGTATGCACTTGCTTAAGAACTTTCCTGAATTAGGGTTAAGATTTTTTCCCCTCTACCTATTTCTAAATCATTTAACTGGGTGAGATATATCATATTTAATGGCGGGCAGAGACAGGGCAGGAGAAATAGAGAGGAAGTAGTGGAAAAGGAAGAGGGAGATAAGAGATTATATTTGACTCTCTTCCGTAATCTTAGTGCCCATAGATCTAGAATACTAGCACTGCAGAATATCCGCTTCATATGCCATGATTGCGCTTGTCCTTGCTGAAATGTAAGCAAACATTTAAAAGACATAGAAAGATGGCATTTAGCTATCAATGACTTTTAAATTTTATTAGTAGTTCTTTTCACAGCAAACCCTAACAATAGAGTCTGACGGAAACTCCTTCCAACAGCTGGATGAAATATGCAGCAACCTGCAAAGGCAGCAATAAACAGAAGTAGAGGAAATCAATTTAGCAGAAAGCTGGACACATTTCTAGAGTACAGAATGGAAAAGTTTAGGAGAATGAAATATACTATATACTGGTTTGTTTTCCCAGTTTTGGGACGAAGACTAAGGTTTTGATGAATAGTCCATTCTTTAGCACTTTTATGGGTGAAATGAAATATTTAGAAACAACCACCACCCCATTATACTGTTACAATAATTTAATAGAATGTATGATGTTATGATGTAGCCTGAGAAATCTGTAATTCATAAAATAAACAATAACAATATAAAATCATAGTCAGATTTTTCAAACATTCTAGAACTTGGAAGATATTTGTCTAAATCCCCAAAACAGCTCTGAAGGACATTCCCCACCTCAAAAACAGCTTTGTAGGTCCTGATCCTGCAAAGAGTTCAGTATCTGCCCATGTGGTTCTCTTTGCAGAACCAAGGCCTTAATTTACATCTATAAAACTGGTGTTTGTTTGTCCAGACAGGTGTTTGTATGACCCACCTGAGCTGGACAACCACAATGTTCTCCTTGTTCTCAAAACTAGTCTAATCTGATTTGCATAGTGTGCCTATTATTAGGGTAGCTGAGCATATCAATTTAGGTATATTGCTGCTGTTACTCCACTTAGTGATCCTGAGCACGCTCAAAAGTCATCAGTGAAAATATGGTTTCCAGTACTAGACTACTCGTGCCCTTTGGAAAAATACATGAGATTAGGGGCTTAGTTCTGCACAATTGAAGTCAATGGGGGCTATGCTCTTGATATCAATGGCATTTTGACCACGTCCTAGGTGGGACCCTACAATAGAAAGAATAATAATCTCTTTGTATATAATTAGGGCTATTATTACAGCTAGTACAGTATTTTAAACTATTTGTTAATAAATGTAACTGTCATTCATTGAATAAATCATCTGACAAATGCTGCAAAATTTTCATTGCATAGGTCAATCGATGCAAAAAAGAAGAATGTATTCAGTACTCAGCCAGAGTCCTTATTGTTTTATATGTGCAGCACACAAAGTGGGCTTGGTGTTTTTTAGGTACAGTATGTATGGCCTCTGCCCCGAAGAATTTACAATTTCAAGCTCTGATCCTGCAAAAACTTATGTGTGTGCATAACTTTACTCATGTGAGTACTCCCACTGACTTCATTTCTGAACCAAATCAGTGACACTATTCAGGAACACAATTTGCCACAGATGCAGGTGTGTGTTAGACCCAGGTCCAAATGTAGACGTGATACACAGAGTCAAAGCAATGAAATGGGGAAGGTAAGATGAGGGAAAAATGGAAGGGAGGATGCAGCTACTGTGGTTTCTTATGCATGTTCTTTTATTTATGACTACTCACTTTCAAACTAAAAGTCATGCTTTCAAAATATTAAGGCTAACACTCAGTAACAATAGACATTGTTTTGAATGATATCATGGAAATTGAGCAAATAGTTTTTCAGAAAGACAATTAAAAATGCCTTCTTTTGAAAATATTTGTTAAGTGTCTAACCCTGTTATCTGGTGAATGGATTCCCAATGAACTTTATCATTAATTGGGAAAATAGTTCAGGACAGATTTCAAGAAAAAAATATACTCATAATTAACGTTGTAAAAATGATGCATGAGTATCCATTGTTAAACCTAATAGAGAAAAGTATATGGAAAAAGAATGCTTCAATACAAGAAGTTGGAGTAGAAAAGAAACACACGCACAGTGAAAAATGCTGGCACAGCTTCAGTGAAGCATCTTGCATTCAACTACTGGCCATCACGGAAAGCATTTGGAGACAGATTTCTGTATGTCTCGCACTGAAGGAGAGGGCTGTAGCAGCTCCCAATGCACCTCCTAAGGTATGTATGAGGGAAAGCCAACTGCCTTGGATCTGTAAAGGTTCACAGGACAGGAACTCTGCAATCACTCTAACTCCTGGGGGACCTGATTCAACACTCACTGAAGTCAGTGGGAACCAGTCCTTTGTACTCAGTGGGTTTTGGCTCTGACTCAGGTGTGAGGTATGAGAGCCCTACAACTGTAGACCCCCTAAGTTACATAATAGTTAACATCCTCATTAGGCCTTCCTGCACACTTACTAGAAATGGAGATGGGGACCCTTGTTGCTGTGGAATTTTGAGTTTGGTAGCAGAGAAGCTTCCCTGAATATAGCTTCACATAACAGATATACATACAGTATATCAGAGGTGTATTTGTAGAAAAAGTTTGTAAGTATGTCTTGTGGGTCAGAGTTAAGGTTGTTATTGGACTGTACCAGGTGAAATCTCACATGTTAATATTGTTTTTAAACAAACATCTGTACTGCAAAGGTGGTAGAATAGACATATAAATGACCTTTCACTTGTCCATACTATTGAAGGATTATTTTGGTTTGTTTTTAATGGCATATTCCTGTTATTTATTAAAATATGGGTTATCGTATTTACTGTAGCAACTGTAACTTTTTTGCTTTTGTCTAGAACTGAAGAGACCAGTCATTTTTCTTCTGAGGCTGTCCTGAGAAGCAGAGAAAGAAGCATAACATACAGGTAACAGAAAAGGACCATTCAGAAATCCTTGCTCCAGGACAGGTGCCCCTACCCATACTATTGTTTTTACAGATATGAGATTAGCTATGAGAATTAGATTTAAATACTTATTGCCAGTGTCATTGTGTAAGTTTAGTACATGCATGAGGGTCCAGCATGGCTCTAGAAAAAAGAACTGTATATGCCTTGCTTCTATGTTGTATGTTCCTTGTGCAATTATCCCCTTGCATCATTCTATTTTATCAGCACTGGACTACGATGTGAGACGAAGGTTACGGAAAATAGTTAGATGTTCCGAAACAGAAGCTGTTAGTGGCTGAACTGAAGGAATCTGTGAATGTTGTAGAACTGAATCTCCAGTCCAATCTCACCTCCTGTACATGTCTTTACAGGCCTGTAAGAAGTCAAGCTCAGTAATCAGCTAAGAAAAGTTCCCAGATAAAGTCTATATTGTCATCAATCGAGGCCTTACTGAGGAAGGTTATTTTGTCATATACTTGAGTAGAGAGGAAAGGATGCTATAAATATAGCAGGAAAAAAATGGCTTAGGCTAAGGAGGGTCAGCCCTCTGTAGGCTTGCAAAACAGTTAGTGCCAATTCAGTTGCTGGTGGAAGATACTGCTATGTGGCCTTACATGTACAATTAAATACATCTATAAAGGGGAATAGTTAAAAGGTTGTTCCTCTTGCCTTGCCCACCAAGAACAAAGTTCAGATTTTGTTTTTTTGCTGCTATGTTTGACAATATTATTAATTCCCTAAATAGTGTAATGAATGCACTGGCTTAGGGGGTGAATGTATTTATTCTTCTAAGTCTTGGTAATGCTGGGGACGACTGGTTTAAGGTAATCTGATATTGCAGTGAGTTATAAACCTCTACTGGAAATGTTTCAAGAAGCTGTCTACACTTCTTTGACTTGTGCAGCACACACACCTGATCCAAATGCTTGTTTATGTTGGGCTTTCCTGAAATCTTCTTGACGTTCTGTGGAGCTTATCCATTCCTGGGTTTGTCGCTGCCACTCTAATGATGTTCTAGCTTGACGATCCAATGAGCTCTTTGTTTCATCTATGTTGGAAGTATGCTGCCTCTCAAGAGAGCTTCCTTTTCTCTCTGCCGAGCCTCCACGCTGGCCAGGGCCTATTTGCTGCCTTAAACCCTGACCAGGGGGCGGATCTGGTGGTGGTGGAAGATCTAAAAAATGTGAATAAGATTTAGAACAAGCTAATATTTAATTGAAACATGTTTTGTTTGAAACTGCAGAGAAAAAAATGTCCCCTAATAAAAGAATCTGAGTCACTTATCATGACTTTTTAAAAAAAGGAAATTCATGTTAGTCAGAAATGAAGTTTATTTATCCTCACTACTAGCCTCTCCCTCCAGCAATTGTGCTACTAATATCTTCTATGAAATCAGTAGAATATGTGCTACAATTTGTGTTCCTTGATGTATACATGATGTATAATACTGTACTTGCCATATTCAGCAACAGTTAAGGAATTTTGTCAAGTTGTGAAAAATTAATCCATTATATTTGACTCAGTTTATTCTGTTTCAGTCTGTTTGGGACATACCTCTCTGCCCCCATCCTTGAGTTTCACTTTCAGTTTCAGTTTTGAATGAACTCAAAATCTAAGAGTAAAATTCAATCAAATCCCACCAAATTTCACATAATTTCACAAAATATCAAGTTATTTTAAAAATGTGTCTTCACTGACAATATATTACTATAAATGTTCAAAATATATTTTAACCAGAATCATTTAACAAGAGGAATATTTTTTTCAAAAAAAATCTCACTTTTTCAGAAAAAAGGTTCAGTCAAAACTTGCTATTTTGGAAAAAATTCAGCCACGTCATAAGTTTAAAGAAAAGACGGTTACTCACCTTTGTAACTGTTGTTCTTCGAGATGTGTTGCTCATATCCATTCCAGTTAGGTGTGCGCGCTCCGCGTGCATGTTCGTCGGAGAAACTTCTACCCTAGCAACACTCGGTGGGCCGGCAGGTCGCCCCCTGGAGTGGCGCCACTATGGTGCCTGATATATACCCCTGCCGACCACCGGTGAGCCGGGCATGGGCTCCGGCACCGGTTGCGGGGAGGGCTACTCCCCGAACCCCTCTAACTATGGTTAAACTAACTATGCTAGCAAAGAAAAAATGCATA
>NC_133769.1:187150860-187232467 GCF_003597395.2 Chelonoidis abingdonii
ACCGGTGAGCCGGGCATGGGCTCCGGCACGGTTGCGGGGAGGGCTACTCCCCGAACCCCTCTAACTATGGTTAAACTAACTATGCTAGCAAAGAAAAATGCATAATAGATAAATATATATATAAAAGGATAACTATATATCTAAATACACAAGAACTACGAGTAGCTAGGGAAGCGGAGGTCAGCTAAGCTACGCTCCACTGTTCCAATGACCGACACGGGTGGTAAGAAGGAACTGAGGAGCGGTTGGGTCGGCAGGGGTATATATCAGGCACCATAGTGGCGCCACTCCAGGGGGTGACCTGCCAGCCCACCGAGTGTTGCTATGGTAAAAGTTTCTCCGATGAACGTGCACGCGGCGCGCGCACACCTAACTGGAATGGATATGAGCAAGCACTCGAAGAAGAACATATAGTTTACCCAAATCAAAACAAATTTTCAGCTGATCACTGAAGGTCACATGATGTTCAGAATAACTTGTATGCAACATTTCAAAGTTTATACACTAAACCACTAAAGTGGTAGTACTGTTCAAAAAAAGAGGTTTCAAAGTATGTTTGTGATGAAAAAAGCATAAGCACATAAGAAAGGCCATACTGGGTCAGACCAAAGGTCCATCTAGCCCAGTATCCTGTCTTCCGACAGTGGCCAATGTCAGGTGCTCCAGAGGGAATGAACAGAACAGTTAATCACCAAGTGATCCATCCCCTGTCACGCATTCCCAGCTTCTGGCAAACAGGTTAGCGACACCATACCTGCCTTTCCTGACTAATAGCCATTGATGGCCCTATCCTCCATAGAGTTATCTAGTTCTTTTTTGAACTAGATAAGCATACTTTTTTCACCATACAGAATCCTGAGACAGTGATCAAAGATGGAAAATGATAGTTCAAAAAGTGAAATTTTGACTGAAATTATACAATAGGAAAACAAGAGACAGTGGCTCTTTATGCCTCAAACTCAGATTGTGAGGAATTAAAAAAAAAATGGAGGTGCCTCTGACATTCCTCTGAGAAGCTGCCCCATGCTGTCTATCTATAGTGTATGCAGAACAGCCCGTAGCTCATCATTGTTATATACTATATTATGGTTCAACTAATTGTATTGGGAACATTTTACAGATATGTTGGGAGAGATCCTCAGATCGTGTAGCTCAGTTGACTTCAGTGGAGTTATGCTTGTTTATACCAGCTGAAGCTCTATCCTTTTGTTTTTTACCCTTCAGAAATTACAGCAGTTGAAATCTTTTAATTGGAACTTGACCAGGAGTAGTGGATAGTACGAAGGAGTATTCTTCTGCTTTTGGAACCTGCAGTGGAGTTTCAGAATTGTAGCTATAAAGGGCCTGAAACAATTTTCACATATTGATGAGGAGGTCTTGGTCAACAGATTTTTTTAAAAGGATGGCAGTGTTTCAGTTTTATATGGGGTAAGATTTCTCATTTTCCATGTCCTTGATAGTAGAGGTGATACTTGCATTTCCTATGTGTGGGGCAGTGCTGTCTCCAAAGCTGAAGAGACATCTTCCCAGTCAGCACTTCTGTCTTGCATAGTGAAATGAGAAAATGCTGGTTATTTGGGACAACAGGTCAATGTATGGGATAGGAGAGTTATATCTGGTAGCAGCACTGCACCTTTGTTCTTGAATGAGGTGCCAACCCCCAGACTGAGACCTCTTCTTCTGGCTAACACAATATTATAATAATCTGTCAGTGGGCTTGGTGTATACTTTATGTTCAGTGCTAATGTATTTGATTTTTTTTTCAGTTATGAATATAAATGTGACCTTCTATGCCAACAACTGTGTTTGAGTTATTGTAGGTGGACGACGGAAGGGGTATGGGAGCCTGCCAATGTTAAAATTGCTTTATAGTGTTGGCTTCCAAAATGGCATTCCTTATAATTGATTTTACTGCAATCATAACCAGTTACCTTACAGAACCACGACACTGCCATCTGCTTATGCAATTTGAAATTCAGATTATTGAAGTTGTAACTTACAACCTCTATTTGAACGTCCATGGAATTCAGTAAAGGCAGTTTGTAATATGGAATCTGATTCTCCAACATAGAACTATTACAATTTCACATGAACAAAATAAAAATAACAGGGATCAACAAATGTGTAAGTTTTAAATCTGCAACAGACAGTAGCACAGAAAAAGAACTTCATTAAATTCAAAAATTGTTTCAGTATTTTACTTTATACAGTGCCTTTCATCTGACTATCCCAATGCACTTAACAAACTTTCATTAATCAAACACTGGAGAGGAAGAAAGCCTTGTTGTTAAGGTAAAGCTTGGGAATCAGGAGATCTGGACACAACTCCTGGACCTGCAGCAGATTTCCTCTGTGAACTTGGGCAAATCACTCATCCTCACCTTTCCTGCAATTCCATCTGTAAAATGGATATTGTTGCCTACTGCACAGCAGTGATGTGAATATTGATGTTTGTAAAGAACTTTGAAATCCTTGGATGATATCAGCAAATTAAATAAGTTATTTTTGAAGGCAGTCTCACACATTTTTGGAAGTAGGGTAGGTCTGTCTTAGAGAATCCATACAGGTTGGTGCCACCCTGAGTCGAGGGTTGTGGAGCCCATGTTGTACAAAAGCTAGCAGGGGAGGACTGTAAGCACTGATGGCCCTACTAGCCAGTCATGGCCTGATTTAGTGTTGAGCTGGCTAATTGCTTGCTCTCTGTCTCAGGATTGGCTGGGAAAGAAACATCCTTTCCTCCCTTTTCTAAAAGAAGTTTTGCATTTAGTGGTAACCCTTTTGCCTCCCTTCTTTTCCTGTATCTGTAGCATTAATTATCCCTTCCCTCTACCTTTAGCCTTAGTTACAGTCACTGGACACACTCTGCTGTCTCCCCTGAGCCTATGTAAAGGTCTCACTGCATCTGGAGCCATGATGAGCCTGTTCCCATTTCACAGCAGGCTAATCTGTCCCATCCACACACTCTGCTCTGTGTCTAAATCAGTGGTGGTGGCAGCACCCCAGATAATATAAAATCACCTCATAGTAATCAGTCAACTGGTTGGGATTTGGGCTACCAGCAAAGAATAAGAGAGACTGCATGGATTTACAATCTCACTTCCCTATGGCCAGGCTTGTATGGTTAGATTCATCTCCCTAGCACACATGGAGGGGAGTCAACTCGTTTCCTAAGATCAATAGCTCCAAGAAAATTGTAAACCAAGAAATGAGGGGATTTCGGAGGGGAAATCCTGGTACATGATGGTATTGCCTAGTATCTTAGTTGTTCCATCCCAATGGGATTCATCTTTCTGATCTCAGGTACTATATACTTATCTTGGATATCCAGCAACTGACTGGTTTGGTGGGATGCCAGCCAACCACCACTAGCAATATCTAATGGCTGGATCATAAATTTGCAAGCCAATTTATAATTGAAATGGTGGGTGGTGGGGGTGAAGGCCTTGTCTTCCGATTGCCTAATTGAGGGATTGGGATTCAGATTCTTTAGCACAAACCCCAAGCAGAGATTAATGGAGAGTTGGCTTGGGCTTAGTCTAACCCTCTTTATGAGTATAGAGTGCTGGTTGCCTTTCATGGCCAAGTCAAACAGGCTCTTGGGCTGTCATCAACTGGATGAAGGCACAGCATATGGTTGAAATGTAGGCTGCAGGCACCCCTTTCTGCAAGATCTGGCCATTCATTGTTTTCCCAGGAGTGATTTTTATAAAGCAGCAGCCTATGAGCTGTTCTTTGCAATTAGAGTGTGAGTATCCTCCTTACAGTAGCATAGGCAAAGGTGAGCAGAGGCAAAGACTGGGCAAGTCAATGGAAAAAATGAGGAAGTAACTGAAGTGCCAACTCCAGCTCCACTGCTTTAGCCACTAGATGTACGTCCTCTCTGATTCTTCTTCTATGGCTTTGTCAAGCATTATGTTTTACTAAAGATGTAAATTTAAAATCTGCCAGGAGGGTATAGTGTAGTTAAAATATGTAGCTTGCAGTGCTCTGCAATTTATAAGTTTATTAAATAAATAAGTAATGGAAGAGTTTACTAATGGATTTAGAGCACCGAGAAATGTTCATAACAGAACCTGACACCACACACAACACCTGACTTCTGCATTTGCTGGAAGATTTGTCAAGGCTCACTAACCATTAGAAAGAACAAGAGACTCATTTCTGAGAGATCACAGACTCACAGGCATAAATCCCACCCAAACATTGTTTGAGGAACCACAAAGTTCAGCTGATCCTATGGTACCTACTGAAGTAGGGAAAAATGCTGCCTCAGGGGATGCCCTTCTTTCTGTCTCTGATTTGCCTGTTTGGAAGATAGGGCAGCTGCAAAGCATCAGGGGGGACTGAAGCATTGATCAGAACAATGAGGAGAGCATCCACATCCCCGCCCTCATTACAGGAGTGGTGAAAATGGCTGATGGCTCTTTTAAAGCTGATTGTTTGCCTGCTGTCCTCTCCAAATCCTTCAGCATTTACAGTAGCCAGCTATGAGAGCAGCAAAAGTGGTAAGACAGCCACACACAGGAGTAGCAGATGGTGGTTGCTTCTTTTGCTAATCAGAAGTGTAAGTGAGGTAGGAATATCAGGAGAGGTGGTTGCTCAATTGATTAGAAAGAACAGATCCACCAGGGATTTGCAGGTTGGAAGAGGGGATTAGAGAGAAACAGAGATGTCAGAGAATTGAAGAGAAAGACAGAGCCACTAGGGCGTGGAGGTGAGTGGAATTCAGGAAATGGGATAGCATTACCAAGCGGTGGGATAGGTGGGCAAGGAAAGCATGGCATGGGTTAATATGGACCTTTTGTATGGGTGGCACAAAGAGCATGAGCAAAGCGGAACACTGCACAGCACACTTTGAATTTGTTCTTGGGAAATTCATTTGAATATTGTTACCTCCATACATTGGCTAAAGTGGTTTTGGAGTGAAAGCAGATGAAATTCAGTCGTTTTAGATGTGACTTGCAATGACTTTTCTGGAAACCTGAGAGGAGTCAACCCATCCATAGACGAACCAAAGAAAGGTTTGCTTGAAGTCCTGCTCAATGATGAATCAACCAAGTTTTGCACAGCTCTCATTTCAACATTATTCACTTGACAACTTAGAGATCTTACATCATGGAACAAATAGCTCATTGGAGTACACACACTTCAAGGGAACACACTACATTTTTTTCAGTCCTGCATGAATGCAACATATCAGTACTACTACGGAGCTGACTTCAAACCAAAGAACTTACCATCTGTCATTCCCTCCCTGCGGTGAGGCAATGGGGGTTGGTCCAATCTACCCCCCTTGTGTTTTTTAGTAGGCCTAGGCCTCTGACTCTGATTCAGGGCTGCACTGGTGTTACTGTCAGTTGAAAATGGGCTGCTTGGCCGAGGTCGCTGAGAGGAAGGGTATGCTTTGCCTAGAGGAAAAAAAAGGAAACCAAAATGGAAAATGTTATTGCAATGAAGTAAGCTGTGCTCTCATGTGTCTGATCTGAAGTACTGCATATCTTTCCTTTCAGCGCTCACATGAAAATTGTCAACCCTTTGGGGCGGGGACCATCTTTTTGTTCTGTGTTTGTACAGTGGGATCCTTGTCTATGACTAGAGTTCCTAGGCTCTCTGGTAATACTAATAATATTAATGATGACGGTAAAGTAAGTGCCCTGCTGAAATATCTGCTGATGATAATCATTTTAAAATACTCCACAATAAGCCAAGTGGGAAACTCAGCATTATATTTAACTAAAACCATTCCAAAACCATTATGTTAAAACTATTATATGTTGTTTAAATCATGTCTACTTTTTATACTAAACAGATGTATTCAGAATAATTTCTTACACTTGCAAGGGTATAAAATAGTTTTGCAATTATATAACATTTGTTCACCCTATAGCATCTTTCTCTGTGTATAGCAAACATATACAGATTCTTAGCTTCGTGACTCCAATGTACTGTATATGTGGTGTAATGTCAATGACACTAATGTAGCTGATTTTACAAAATATATACTAACTCGTGCCTATAGAACTCTGAACCCAAACAAACAAAGAGCAAGAACATTTATTTTTGTAAAGATTTCCCCATTATTTTATTATTTTGTGACTATGCACATGTATGTAAAAACTTATTCTGGACACATGTTGGCTAACTGAATTGATTACTCAGAGATCTGTTTACATTGAAAACACTTCCTCTAAAAAAACATCCCTCCTCTGCTTGACTGTATTCTAATGGGGAATTCAAGAGTATCATAGCAGGGGTTGTTTGATAATAATTCAGTTGCTTTATTCATTTCTCTTTTACATGTATATATAAATTCAATCAAATTCTCCAAAGTCTTCTGAATACATTGGCTTATTTTCTATTAAGATTGGATGATCCCTTTGGAATCTTTTCAGAATGTTTTATTCTTGTTTCACTTGTTTGACATCTGTAACAAGTACCTTAGGAATTTTAACATTGTACTTTGTTTTGAATTGGTGGTTATTCTAATTTTCTTTAATTGTATCCAGAGTTGAATGTGTTAAGGCAACCAAACATCTTGTTTTTCTTTTAAACCCAGAAGGACCAGTGCTTAGGTCTGGCCAAACTGCACAGGACTTGATAAGAGAGATGAGATGGCTGTATGACATCTTTGTGCTCCCAGGCTGCTTGGGAATGGTTCTGGTGTCTGGTGAAGAACTTAGAGATGACTGTGGGCTGCTCTAACCTAAACTGGCTGTTAATATCCCTCAAAGAGCCAGTATGCTTGCAGGAACTCTACCGGACTACAGTAGAGTTCTAAATACACCTCCTTCTTTTAGCCATGCCCTAGCACATACCCTACTCTGGCGGGGTCTTTTAGGGTTCGAGATAGCTATGTTGGCTTTCTGTCATCTGGGGTTTCCTCCATGACAAGGGAATCTTTATCTGCCAATTGGTAGAGTGTTACAGCCCTTTGCACTGCCGGAGTGGTGCAAAGGAATCAAGATCCCTCCCACAATCTCCCAAAGATTGATTTTTAGTAATTTGTACATGCAAGTATTGCTTTTTCAGCATTTGATTTCTTATTTTTCCTAGTTATAGATTCAACCAGAAACAAATACATGCCAAAATAGTGAGGATTTGATTTAAAAATTGTAAGGAAAAGAAATTCAGAGATGAGTCTGAAATCCCATCATTAACTCGCTCCATATTGCAGCACAGATGTTTTGTAAAAATAAACCCCGCCAGCACGTAGATACCATGGAGTGTAAAAATAACCTCCTCCATAGAACTTTAATCTGCACTAGAGGAGATTAAAGTAAAAGTTTCCTAGTGCATGTTAATGTAGCACTGTTTGAAATGGGACTACATTAATGAGCACTTGGGAACTTTTAGTGCACACCAGTACAGTCCACACTGTTTAGTCAGTGCATGAGATGCTAGTGAGGACTAAAATTTGGTGCAGACTAAAGCACCTTGTAGGGAAACCCTGAATCTAGAATGAAATTTCATCTTTAAGTGAATTCTCTTGCTTTCATGGGTATAAGTCTAACCTTAATTCAGCATGCAGGCTTTGGAAAAAATATATGACATGTTTGTGATTGACTTAAGTACCTATGAAAGAGAGGGGCTAACAACAGTACTGACTTGAGTCGTACCCAGGGCAGGCAGGTGATGTGCAAGCTTCCCAGCACAATTCTTTCATTGCACCTCAGATCTGACCTGTAGCATATCTGTTATTCTTGTCTCTTTAGTAAAATCTGCTCAATTGTGTCAGACTGTCTGTATTAGTGACATAATCATCCCATTACAGGGTGTTATAAAAATGAGAAGAAAAAATACTCCAAATCATTGAGCTATATGACAATTAGCACAACAGCATCTGGAAACCTGAATGAGTGTGTCACGAAGGAGAGATACTTTGGTCCCGATTCACCAATGCCTTGTCCCCTGCATAGTCACAGGAACCCATGAAAAGTGAGTGTAAGTTGATACCAAATCAGAATGTGCCAATCGCACCAGTGATGGTGTTTTACACCCACTTGGCTATAGGTGTTAATGACTACACTGGGTATAAGGTAGTGGAGAATCAGGCCTTGAGATAACACCTCTGAATGACAGTCATAAAGAATATTGCCTCTTCTCAGCTAGAGAAATGCCCTGTGAAGAGTCATTATGGTGCATCAGGTAATATGCATTTAAAAAAATGCATACATATATTGTTTGATAGACCATGGCCCAGGAGGTATCACTAAAAATATCATATAGTCATTAAACTATATTATGTCCCAGGAAGTGTTTTTGCTTGCTGCATCAGACCCATAGAGGAGAACAAAAATCTGTTGCCATAATGGTCCTATGATGATAAGGGATACTTTGGCATGTTCTAAACTGTAATGGTTCATCAAATAGGTAATATGTTAGCATGCAATTTTTAAAATGCACATCAATCACTTGATAAATCATAACACCACAATCAAATAATTGGGTGTTTTTCAAGCTGGATACTCCCAATACTTGACCAGAAAGATTCACCTTTCTTGCATGGATATGCTACAAAATAATACATTTTAAAGTTTGTGTGTGTGGAGGGGAAGAGGGCCTGTATCTCTTAATGAGCCTGATCCACACAACATTAAATCAACACTGACTTCAATGGACTTTGAATAAGTCCCAATGAGAGCATGCAAAAACTAGAAAGGGTGCAAAAGTTTTGGTGCTCTCACACAAGGCTTTTCAAAGAGTCCCTTTAAGCAAAATAATCAGTGTTAAATGATATTTTGGCCAAATTCTTCCGATATTTTGGCCAAATTCTTCCCATATTTTGGCACGTCTAAAGGCAGGCAGTCTATTTATTTCCCTATGAAAAGACAGACTGAACAAATCAATGTTTCACTACTGTGGGGGAGCAACTGGAGAGCTTTGTCTGTTTTTAAAAGTGAAATAACTGTTTTAAAGATTGATGAATTTAACTAAAGAGTCAGGGTGAAATCCCAGCTCCACTGAAGTCAACGGCAAAATTCCCATTGATGCCAATGGAGCCAGGATTTTTTACCTTTTGTCTTTGTGAGTGGCTTGGGTGAGTGCCAAAAATCTTTTCTCCATTTCTAAGGTATAGCATTTGCCATCTAGTCACTGAGGTAATTTTGCATGCATAAAGACTGCAGGATCAGCCTCTATGTTTATGGGCAACTTTCCTAAAATCAAATAATGTACTAAAGGGCAAACTTTATATGAGAATAGTACTAGAAGTTCCAAAGTTATGGGAAGAAAGTGGTACCTGCAGGCAGAAATGTGAAATGAGTGTGTAACAAAAAAAAATAATCCCTAATTAAAATTGTGCTGTTAGTTTTTGTCAGTTTAATTAAACAGGAAAGGTTCTTTTGCAGTTTTGATAAAAGTTAGGATACACAAATCAATTCTCGCTGTGTCCAGAACATTTTTATTACATTTTACTTATCTCTTTTTTTTGCTAGAAATGAACATATGAAACATGACACATGAGGCTTGTGAATTATAAGTTACATCAAGTAAATTATATTTACTCTTCATTTGTTTCAGAAGGAAAGAGAGTGTTGTTTTCAAAAGCAATACTCATTTTGCCACTCTTACATTTAACTTGTAGATGCAGTTGATATATATTTAATTAATCTCCTGAAATCCAAATATAATAAGTTATTCCAACAAGTGCCATTAAAGCAACTGATTAATAAGGCTGTTAGTGATAAACTTACACCAGCTCATCCCATGCTTAGAGAGCCTTCCCAGAAAACATATTGTGCAAAAGAGATGCACTAGAACAGCAGTAATGGAGGTAATGACTAAGTGTGCCCTTCATCACTAGAAATATTATTGATTGTGAGAAGATTTTGCAAAAAATAAATCATCAAAAATTGCATGGCAAAATTAGTAGTCTCTTTGCTGCCATATAAAAGGGAGCACATGTCAGTAAATCCATAGTGGAGTCAGAGTAAAGGGAAATAGCAGATTGAAGCTGGTGATTAAAAGCTTGTGCTATTCATTGCTTCAGAGTACTAAAATTAAAACACAGTGGAAGGTTTTGATTAAAGCTACGCAGAAAAAAACTGTCCAACCTCCTTATTCCATGCAGGTTAAATAAATTCTGAGTGAGACTTGAGTTCACTGAAAAGAAGAAGAGAAAGAAAAGGAAGAGACCATGCAGAAAGCATCAACTTTGAGTCTACAAACCTGTTCTTGTCAGGCTGGTTCCATCCAGCCTAAACCCAGCTTTATCTGCTGCTGCAACCAGTGCTTGTGCAAAACTGCCGCTGGTAAAGATCGAGTCATCTGAGGAGCTACCTACACTAGATCTATGACTAGAAAAGTTACGGTCCTCATCAGACGCAGAACCCCATCCATTTACCATTGAACCTAAAAACAAATGTAGGGGTCTAGTGAGTTGTATACATTTAATATCTTATCTGTTTATCTAAAGCTCAAAGGCCCATCATGTTTCTTTTCTCTCATCAAGAAAACAAAAGTTTATCTGGGAAAGTCTGGCATCAAAGCATTATCTGTGTACAAGGAATCTTTCAGGAGTAGATGGAATTACATTCCCTTGATCGTTTGACCATATGTACAAAATGGGCCAAATTCTGATATCAGCTATACTTATGAAAATTCTGTGTCAACTCCACCAAAGTCTATGTGTTTACTGCAAATTTACATCAATGTAAAGGAATTCTATTGCCACATGATCTGACTCCATAAGTTGTCAAGTAGTGCATAGCCTGACATATACAATGTAAGGCCTTAATTTAGGAGACCACTAACGTGCATAAGCCTGACTGAACTTCTTTAAATTGAACATTGAATGCATACTTACATACTGTTCCAAACAGAGATGGAGTTAAGGAACTATGTAAATGCTTTCATTAATTGAGGCCTTAAAATCGTTATGTGATCTTTAAGTCAAAACTAGAGAGTAACAAGTACATATTGCAGTTCATTGTAATTCCTTGAGCAAATTCAAAGAGTTTCAGTCTTAAAGTTTTGTTGGGAATAGATTTGCAGGAAATATGTGACTAAATTCTGAATTTAATATTGAGTCACCTACACATTCAAATGCTGCCTTCCTGCCCTGCTCATGGGTTACCACTATTGTAAGAAAAAAGTGCAAGTACAGTGACAAAAACATATTCAGAAATAGAACGGATCAAATCACTTCAGAGAGAGAAAGAGAACGAACATAAGTATAATACTTAATACTGATGGAATGATACATCCTATTGGCTCCCCAGTTATCTGTACTTTTTAGTATCTGAAGCATGGTTTTGATACACAATGTACAGTATACAGGTTTCAGAGTAGTAGCCGTGTTAGTCTTTATCCGCAAAAACAGGAGTACTTGTGGCACCTTAGATACTAACAAATTTATTGTAACATAAGCTTTTGTGGAAAATACAGAAGGAAGAGATATATATATATACAGGGGCCATTACACAAAGTAAAACTATTTCCCCATGCTTATCTTCCCCTCCTCCCCCAGTTCTTTATATCTCCTTGTCAAGTGCTGGAAATGGGCCATTTTAATTACCACTACAAACAGTTATTTTTCTCTCCTGTTGACAACAGCTCACCTTAACTGATCATTCCCCCTATAATGTGTATGGTAACACTCATTGTTTCATGTTCCCTGTGTATATATATATATCTTCCTTCTGTATTTTCCACTATATGCATCCAATGAAGTGAGCTGTAGCCCACAAAAGGTTATGCTACAATAAATTTGTTAGTCTCTAAGGTGCCACAAGTACTCCTATTCTTTCAATGTACAGTATAGTATGAACTACATTTTCAAAAGTTAACACTGAGTTTGGGATCTTTAAAGTTGCTGGACACTCATAGTACCCATTGACTTCAACTGGGGTTATAAGTGGTGTGTAGTTTTGAAAATCAGTCCCAACCAGGGCCGGTGCAAGGATGTTTCGCACCCTAGGCGAAACTTCCACCTTGCGCCCTCCTCCACGCCCCCCTGCTCTGAGGCGCCCCTTTCCCCCGTGGCAGCTCCTCCCCTCCACCCTGAGGCACCCCCCTTGCGGTAGTTCACCACCCCCCACCCTCTGCCCTGAGGCACCCCCCCACCCCAGCTCACCCCTGCTCCACACACAAGCATGAGCCCTCCGAGAACGCCGTCGCTGCTTCACTTTTCCCGCCTCCCAGGCTTGTGGTGCCTAAGCTGATTGGTGCCGCAAGTCTGGGAGGCAGGAGAAGTGAAGCAGCCACGAAGTGCTCGGGGAGAAAGCGGGGCAGGGGTGAGCTGGGGCGAGGACTTCCCCTGCGTGCTGCCCCCCCTACTACTTGCTGCAAGCGGCCCTCCTCGCACTCCTCTGCCCCAGCTCCCTCCACCTAAATGCCAGTGGCGACCGAAGTGGCCGAAGATCCAGCCACGTCCTGCAAATCCCAGTGCTCTAGGCGACTGCCTAGGTCGCCTAAATGGTTGCACCGGCCCTAGTCCCAACGTGTCTCAGATTTCCAAAAACTGAGATACTCAAAATCACACTGTGGCCTAAATCACTACATACATTACAAAATAAGTAAGTGAGCACATGTGCAGCAGCAGAAATGCTGATTTTTTCAAGATATGCATGGATACATGTGGAGGGATAAATCATCCCTTAGATTTACTACATACTTACTGATGATGTACAATTAAATAGTGCAATTTTAATACCAGACCTGCAAACTCTCTTTTTTGTTACATGTACAAGGCAGTTATTTAAAGCCTAATGTCTAAAACAAAACCTTTAAATTATGGATTGCTTATTAGGCCCAAGTTGATAGGATAGATATTTGTAGTATTGTAGTTTATTAAAAGCTATCTGGGAAAAGTAAAGGAAAAATATAACTGAAATCAGGAATTAAATCAATAACATACACCAGTGGTTCTCAACCAGGGGTATGCATACTCTCGGGGGTACACAGAGATCTTCCAAGGGTACATCAAGTCATCTAGATATTTGCCTGGTTTTACAATAGGCTACATAAAAATCATTAGTGAAGTCAGTACAAACTAAAATTTCATACAGACCATGACATGTTTATACTGCTCTATGTACTACACCTGATATGAGCTCTAAGGAGCTGAGAAGTGATACACTGAAATGTAAGGACAATATTTATATTCCAATTGATTTATTTTATAATTATATGGTATAAATGAGAAAGTCAGCAATTTTTCAACAATAGTGTGCTGTGACACTTTTGTATTTTTAGGTCTGATTTTGTAAGCAAGTAGATTTTAACTGAGGTGTAACTTGGGGGTACGCAAGACAAATTAGACTCCTGAAAGGGCACAGTAGTCTGGGAAGGTTGAAAGCCACAGACATACACTGTACTACAAAAAAAGAGGAAGAGGGAGAATTTTGTGTGCCACTAACTTTTTGAAAACAATGGATTGCTTTGCAGTGCTGCAGTGACCAGATCTTTTAACATCAGCAAAGTGGCAGGCTGAAATAACGCAGGTTCATGCACTTCAAAGATACACGAACAGAAACTGAAGAGGTCTATGGAGGTCTGACAGGCAGAAAGTGTGTTAAGCACAACAGAAAGTGACAGAGTTTGATTCTGCTTGCCAAGAGCACACACAAAATTATTACTTTCCAAATAGACTCCACTTGACACAGACAGATGTAAGGAATTTAAGATAACAGCAAGGGAAGGCTGAAACTGAACTTCCTCAAAGAGGACACTTTCTTAAACAACAATCAAGAGATCACAGAACATCACACAGAAAGGAGAGCAGTAGCTTGGTAACAGGTATTGATATGAAAAATGAAAAACAATGGTATCAACAGATATAAAAACAATTAAAAGGACAAAAGAAAATGAGATGCTATAGGTGAAGACACTTTCAAAAAATTGCTTCCTATGACCTTAAAGTTCAGCATCTGCTTAGTTACCTTGCTGAATTGGGCCTACAATTTTAGCAATGTAAATAGAACAAAAGGAATAAGTCTAAGTATGTTTTAAGGAAGAAAATTAAAATATACTTTCCATTTGCAGTCCATCTACTTGAATACCAGTTGTGTAATTTTCTGAAGCAGTTGTTATACAGTATGTACTATACATGCATACACAAACTACACAAGCACACAGACCAGGTTTACTTAGCAGTACCTAGACTTTAATTATTGCCAAACTATTATTACAAGAGTACATATTTTTTACATGTATTCTTTCTGAAAGTGTTGGAAAGCCCTGGAGACTGAAGTCCCACTTTTAAGTACAGAACAAGTTGTAGCATGGTGAGCAGCAGTGTGCTCCTAAACACACACATGCACACATCTCTTTCCCTTTGTCTGTCTTACTTCAACTGTGTTGTGGAAGGACCATCTCCAGAAGTGAAAGGGTAGCTCAATCCTCTTGCTGATTTGATCTTTATTTGCTGAATCTGTCAACCTGGTTGCCGGCTACTGATTATATTTTTGGTATTATGGCTTCCTGTACTTTGGTAGCTGAACTGAGATTTGCAGCTCATTTCACATAGATCAACAAACTGCTATAAATTGCAGGGAGTTTTTGGTATCCACTGACTTGGGATATAATTGAACTGGGAACTATGGGTGAAAATATCCAGACATTACTACCAGTCTCCTGAGCTATTCTGGCCAACTGCTTAAACAATT
Source organism: Chelonoidis abingdonii (assembly GCF_003597395.2). Classification (NCBI taxonomy): domain Eukaryota; kingdom Metazoa; phylum Chordata; order Testudines; family Testudinidae; genus Chelonoidis; species Chelonoidis abingdonii. The sequence goes on from NC_133769.1 coordinate 187,165,467, forward strand.
TTTTTTTCACCACAATGTGTAAAAATAAAAATGTTCCTTTGCTTATCTTAAAAACACATGGACCCTCACAACTAAAGACTGAATCTTGTTTTGTTGTACAAACACCCCTAGGCCATAATGCAGCTGGGTTAATGTAACACACTTAGTAAATGATGACTGCTTTTTAATGGTGTCCACTGGCACTGTTTTCCAAACCAGATAAACAATTGTTATCTGAATAAAGGTAGAATAAAAGGTACTGCTGTCCCTCTTAGATCAACTGTGCATTTTCCAAATGGGCTTTTAGTAGGTTTACCTCCTTTACATGCAGCAGCTTACTCTGTGTTGTCGAAGACTACATTGGAGTTTTTATGTTTTCTGGCAACTGTAAATTTTATTCTGACACACAGGAGCAGTAAATGCATTATGCAAAACAAAATCAACTATCTGAAAAGTTGAACTCTGTTTTCTTGCTCCATAAAACATTTTTGGATGCTATGGCACACAAGAAGTTGTTTTGCTCTTAAAGAAAGGTTAAGGGGATAGAATTGCTAGTAGATTGCTTGCTACTGATTTTATTATTTCCTGACATTTTACAGGCAATGAAAAAGCTACTTCTTTGTGCAAACTGAATGTTTCAGTACATCTCTGTACTGTTTTTAAGTCTATCCTGCCTGTGAAACACAATCAACCTCACTTTTCATAAGAAGCTGCCCGTTGGTCCAGATGCCTTCAAAACAAGCTCTTAGCTATTGACTAATACTAGTCCAGGTGTACCGATTTAAGGCTTGAACCTTCAACGTGCTGAGCACTCTGGCCCCAATGTGGCAAAGCACTTAGACCTAGCTTTACAAAGGCATTTAAGTGCCTAAAGATGCAGATAGGTGCCTACTGGGATTTTCCAAAGGGCCCAGGTGCCAAATTCCCATTGGCCCTTTTGAAAATTCAGCTACGCACCCATCTACATATTTTGGTGCCTAAATACCTTTAAAAACTGGCTTTATGCACTGATATAGCAAAGAATTCCTATTCATTAAAGCATGTATAAGCACATGCTTAAGTTTAAGCATTGAAGCCAACAGAACTCATGTATGTGCTTAAGTGCTTCCCCAAATGAGCATCTTAAGCACATGCTTATCTTTAAATATGGGGATTATCCACATGCTTCAAGTTAAGCTTATGTTTAAGTACTTTGCTTGATCAGGGCCAAAGTGTCCAGTGCTTTTGCAGGATCTAATTCTCTGAGCCTTATCCTGCTTCCACTGAAGTGAACGGCAAAACTCTCATTGCCTACATTGTGCAGGAGCAGCCCTTTACACTCCAAGGAGCACATCTGGCCTTTTATATTTATTTATTAATACAAAACATGATCATTGACTTTAGTGGGGTATCATGCAACAGCGTGAGGCTATGGCTATGCAAAGTCCTGAATAGCGAATAAAAAAGTGCTCTCTCCCTCTCTCTATATCTATAAACTCACTCTGAAAATAAGACCTTGACATATCCTGTATATTACGGTATACAACAGTGATTTCCCCCCGTACCAAATATTGGAACTTATAAATATGAAATGAAATTTGTATGTTCTTAAAATTGTCTCTTCTGGCCAGGGAATCTTTAATAAAAGAATACAAGTCATTAATACAAGTTTGACACTTTATAGGTCCAGACATAATCAAGATATCTATAAACATTTAATGAAAAATGAATTTATGCCACTTAGCCAAATTTATTTGTGTTTTTATTTTCAATCTTTCTAGATGTTTTGGTTTCCATATTGCTGAAAGGCCCAACATTTTTTCTAATTTATTCAAGCTGTTAGAGAAGAAATGCACGTAGAACATTAAGAAGTTGCTCAAATGTTGCCGAGCAGTAAAATACTATGATAAAGTGGCATCTTGCTGTGTCTCTACTACATCTTCAGCACTAAAATTAATTTATGATCAGTCATCAATTCATTTACATGTCATTTTATGCTAAATCCATCCTTGCTGATGAATGCGTATCCCCAGATCCATTAAGCTAGGATAAAGCCTGTGCTTTATAGTATGACCCTGCTAATTGTTGTATTACCATTTTTATGAGATACAAAAACTAGCAGTTCCCTATTTTCTAAGCACATATTTAATCCATGAACCACATTCTTCCTATTAAATGCAATCTGCCTAACTGCCTGTAAAATAAAATCTTTAGCAATATGTATCCCTGAGCAAATAAATACAAATATTGACCTCTGCCTTGGTAAAATATTTGTTAAGTAACTGATGTTGTATAATTTTCCAGAGTTATGACATTTGTGCTCAGACATACTGAATAAACAGCTTTTACCACACAGCTAACAAGCAAAGTGGGGTTTTTTTCATTATTAGGTTGAAAATATGTAAAAGAAGGCTGTTATTTCTCTGCGCTATACTTCTTTTTGACATCTTTATTAGAATTTTAGATTATTTCAATTTTGTTACCCATGTGCAAGAATGACTGTGTACTATTTTCAGTCATAAGAACATAAGAATGGGGCAGACCAATGGTCCATCTAGCCAGGGACGGCTCTAGGCATTTTGCTGCCCCAAGCATGGCAGGCAGGCTGCCTTCACCGGCTTGCCCGCGGAAGGTCCGCCGAATTTGCGGGACCAGCAGACCCCCGCAGGCAAGTTGCCGAAGGCAGCCTGCCTGCAGCCCTCACGGCGACCGGCAGAGCACCCCCAGTGGCTTGCCGCCCCAAGCACGCGCTTGGCGTGCTGGTGTCTGGAGCCGCCCCTGCATCTAGCCCAGTATCCTGTCTCTGACAATGGCCAGTGCCAGATGCTTCAAAGGAAATGCAGAGAACAGGGCAGTCATCAAGTGATCCATCCCCTGTCATCCAGTCCCAGGATCTGGCAGTCAAAGGCCAAAGGACACCCAGAGCATGGGTCTTGGCTAATAGCCATTGATGGATGTATCCTGTTTCACTTGAGCAAACTATGGGTTTGATTAAACTATAATAAACCCTGGAATTAACAGGGTTGCATCTACACCAAACTCTTTTCTCTTCAGCTTTCACATAAGTACAGATGCACTAATGGGGGGAATGCAATGAACCGTTATGTAGAATGGTCACTGGTGTTAGACCATCCGGGTGATCTATCCCTGCCAAGAGCAGGTCTATCACAGATGACAAAGGCTGAAAGTTTTTAACATGTCTGTACCTTATTTGTAACTGGAGTGCTCACTGTTTCTACACTGCTGGTGGCAAGGCTATGAAATTTTAAGGGGGTTGGCCAAGTTTTTCAATTGACTTCAATGAGAAGTGGATCAAATCCATACAGTAATCTTAGACAATTAACTCCTTATGTACTATTAAAGCAGAATAACAGGAATTCTGGTCAAAATTATGGTACAAAATTGAATCATAAATACTAACATTACATTAAACCAATGCAACCCTGTCCCCCAAATGTCCCATTACCAATATTTCAATGTACCTGTTAAAAGAAAAGGAGACATAAATGATCAATTAACTGAAAATTAAGACAGCAGGAGTTCTATATCAACTCAGTATTTTTATGAGAACCAGCAACTTAATCGTCTAATAAACTATGGATGATATGGGAAAAAAACACATCATAGTGTTAAAATAAGTCCTTCTTTCCATTTACTCTTACTCATAATTTTTCTGGAAACAAGTTAACGCTTCAGCTTTTAGATTTATAAAATCATTACTCAAAAGTTTAAATAGAATTTTCCCAGTTTGGGCTTCCTTTATAATACCTAAAGATAATTAAGATGTGTTTACTGTGAACTCCTCTTTTCCTCTTTCCCTCCCTCTCTTTTTTTTTTTACACATGTCAGCATTTGGTTTCTCACACACAGAGGAAAATCTCTGTCTGCATCCTCCATCAGCACTAACTAAATCAAGAGGGGCTGGGAGATAAAGACTTTTTGACAATGACTATAATTTCTAAATCTAACATTTCCTAATTCAGTTGACATATGATCCTACTGACCTTAATAAAATAGCCTTTGGAAAAAAATCCTGATGGTGACTTTCCATTTTGGGCCTCAACCTCAAACTTTTGGAATTGTATCGGATTTTCCACCTATTAAATTATATTGTATAATCAAAGCAATTCCTCCACTTTCAGATAAAAAGATCCACTACCACTGAGAGACCACTCAGAATGCATTAAAATCTGACAGCATCTCCAACAGCTCTGCTTAATCATGGTCTTGGATGTTATTAGGTCGTTTCTAGCAACTTCTATTTTCTAACTGCCATAATGGGAGACTTCCTGGAGAAACACCAGCAATAAATTCCATTACTTAAACATGCCTCATGTCAGATGCATTTAGAAGTTGGAGTTCTGTTTCCACTGAACCAGTCTGCATAGCACAAAAATCTCCCCCTTAGTGGGTGCTGGATATAAAACTAGTTGGCAACCTCAGCAGCCAGCACAAGGATTGACTCTGCTATGAAAACTAAACTACCCTCTCACTCCTAGAGATGGTATCTCTAGGTCAGTGCTGAGGCAGGCTGACCTCAGAGCACTGCTTCTCTCTCTGTTCTGAGGCCTTCAGTATCTGGGGATGTGAGCCAATATTAACCTCACAGAAACACCTCTTTTTAAAAATAAATGTTGGCTTCTGAGTTCTTAAGGACCAGGTAGTACATTTTTGCTCTATTTTCGAAAATAGTCATTAGCTTTAGAGAAATGAAACAACATTATAAAAGTCCCAGGAAATCGACGTTCTAACATATCTGAAACCCAATGCAAATAATGAGCTTGTATTTTAACTCATCAGTTATTTTGTTTGCAGGATATGGGGAGACCTCAGGAATGCCTAACATATCAAAGATAAGCAAATCAGGCAATTTGAGAAACCTTTGAAACAATGGGTTCTACATATCATGCTTATTGCTGAAAAATCAAGCCTACAGGGGTTAATGGGATCATAAAAATCTCAAAATATTATCCTTTGAAACATTCCCCACAAATATAATATGCACTCCCTCATGTGAAAGTTACACTATTGCTAAGAGACTCAAATCCGAGAGAGAAAATGAAGGCTTTTATTGTATTTCCCCATACAGTCATTGAAGAAGGCAGAAGACAATTTGTTATCTAGATGCCTGAGATTTTGTAGGTCATTTTACTAAACATATGTATTATTTATAGGTTACAAGATAAAGCACAACTTCTTCCTGCAATATACAACTTCACAGACTGAGATTTTTAACATACCAATAATTAAGCAGTATTTCTATCTAGGAAAGCAGGTTGGATTTTTATTCATAAAAGCATCAATTGTAATGAACCCAGAAGTACGTTAACTGCAGCAGAAATGCAGTTGTCCTTATTTCATTCACATTAGGTAAAGTAGGATACTAATAACAGTTGAAAATGTAAATGGGTGAAATGCTCATTTTCTGATATACAGATATACCAATACTGACATATTAATACACACTGAAGGGACAATATGTAGTAAGCTGATTTTTTTTATTTAGTCCTGTATTATCACTGTAAAACCTTTGCTGCATTCCTAATGGAAAGGCTTCAGAGCCATTAGTGAGATATGCAAAAATATGCAGAATTATAGCCTGAAGGAGATTATGCTAGAAATTCAGGCAAAGTAGCTTACCATATTCGGGCACTAATAAGTCAGCCTTCTGAATTCAAAAATTTAAACTATAACTCTACAGCTTTCAGTTTGGATCTGGATTTCAAATCACAACACTAGAGCTACAGTTTTTAAATCTTAATTAGCTTGGCAAGCAGTCTGGCCTAAGGTAAGGGGGAAACCGGAAAGCGGGATAGAGCAGTACACTGTTTAATTCAACAAGGGAAGAAGGGGAAACGTATAGGTACTGATGCTTCATCACTGTCACAGTCCTGCCTCCCATCAGTGGGAACTGCAATGTGTTTTCAGAGCTGCAATGTTTAGATAAGGGAGTAAAATTCTTAGAACTTGTAAGGCACAGAGAGGTGAGATAAAATTAAGTGGTGCTACATTAATATGTCCCCAGTGAGCAAGTGTACTGTGCAGGTATATCAAGAAATTAGTGCTTTCACATAAAGATCAATGACTGAAGAGACAAACAGTATTTTTAATAAGCTATGTAAGACCACGCACATTTGAGTCATCAGTAGAGCTAATTCATCATGGATGCAGTACATTATGTACAGGCCCACCTTCAGTTTAAAGGAAAGTTTACTGATTCCTCAGAATGGGTTCATAATGTTCATGTAAAAACAGCTTTTTCTCAAAAAACTCCATGGCTTTCTGTCTTCCTTTGATAGCAATTTTACTAATTCAGATTCAGTGGAATAGTTTAGCATGCATTTTCAGGCCCCTCTTTGTTGATCCCAGTTGTAACTTTTCTAGATACCCAAGGAATAAGAAACATTGAAGGAAAAGGTGACAGAATAATTAAATATCTTCACTGAAAGGGAACAATTATTAAACACAGCAATATGAAGTGGGTATAAAATATATGTTTCACCTACATATACATTTTTTTCAGTCTACAAATACATTTCGTGCTGATCTAGCCAAGCTTATTCTGAAAAGTCTTTTTACCTCCCTGTGTTCATCAGTGCATGCTTTTACACAGAAAAATATCTAGAAACATTTTAAGATAACATTTACTTTTTATGCTGCTCCCAATATACAAAATATAGTATATTGTTTCAAAGTTAAGAGCTTCCCCCCTCCTTTCTATGTAATAGACTTGCTTCCCCAACAGACTGAACTTTTTATGAAAGACAGGATATAATTGAGTTTTCTTTCATGTCTTTAAAGCTTTTTAAAATTCATGAATTTTCTTATCATTTTGCAGCAAAGCAAAAGTATTTTCAAATCCTTCTTTAACTTTAGTGTTTAATATTAACATATTTTAAATATCACAGAAATAGAATGGAATAAATTTTTGCCTAAAAGGTATTTGATTTATGACATATTTTAATATTACAAACAGGTTGATTTCACTGTTAAATGTGTTCGGTTACCTGTCACAGAGCTGTCTAGATTGTCCATACTGGATCCCGGAGTATGCTCTAGACCTCTTAGTGGCCTAGTGATTTCTATAGCTTCTTCTTCAATATCATCCTCATCATCATCTGGAATGTCTGTTTCCAAATCTGAAATAAGGGTTCCAGCTACATATCCAAGTGGTGGAACTGGGGCCAGAGGAGGCTGAGTATTGCTTTGGATGTGCCTATACAAACATATAAACAGAAATGCTGTTGGGCTAGCAGAAGACATTGGTTTGCTGGGCCAATGAGAAAAGAGACAAATCTTCCAGTATATCCTGGATGTATTTATACAGTTGTTTGTAAGTTATTTACCCAAGAAGAGGTAACTCGGATATCTATCTCAGGTACGTATATGGTACCTATTATCATAGTATCTGAGCACTATCTTTTAATGTATTTCTCCTTACTACAACCTCAGTGATGTGGAGAATTGCTATTACCCCCATATTACAGATGGAAAACTGAGGCACAAAGAGAATTAGTGAGTTGCCCAAAGTCACATAGGACGTCTATGGCAGAGCAGGGTCTCCTGGGATCCAGGCTAGTGCCCAAACTGTTGGAACTTTCTTCCTCTCAATACAAGCCAAAAGCTTTCAAATTCAACTCGTACTGCAGGAAGAGGACATTTTTCCCACCCAAACTAGATGTTATTACATAGAATTCAGCCTGAAGAGCAGGCAGTGTTCTCCAGGAGAAGAGTTTTCAGGTAATATGGATTGTATCTCATCTTCAGCAAGCATGTACTTAGTTTGCCCAACTAGAACTAATTTAACTAGAGCACAATGAAATCATTATTGTGACCCTTCACAACACTGATTTTGAAATCTGTGGATCCTAACTCTGCAGCAACTCTAATAAGGGGAGCAGGACCCAGTCTCTTAGCTGTGAACTGCTTTCTTGAGCAATTCTGTTTGAGTGGGCGCCATGACAGGCCAGTAGAGAGATCTCAGAAGCCAGTTATGACTTTGCTTGACTGTTTGCAATCTGTAAAGTGGATCCTTATTCATGATTGGTCAGCATGGTAGAAAGCCCAGAATTGGTCTCCTTATTGTCAAAGAAATAGATCCCACAGTGAACTGGATAGGGAAGCTAGGACTTGGAACATTTTACTTGCACCAGTAGTAGGCCACATTGGGTCATCTGACTGCAGTTGAAGAGGCTATGTAAAGCAGGTGTGGTCACCGGATAGCAACATTCCAAAATGGCCTCCCTACCCTTTATTTGGAAGTTGTGAAGGGCACGTAGTGAGCAATTTTGCCTTTTTGCTGGTATAAAACGGCTTTAGGTGGCAAGAGAGAATTAACTTTTGGTTAGTGTATATGGATTATGGGTATTATGTATATTTATACAGGTGTATTTTTAAAAGCTAAAATCAGGTGGATAGCCCTTCCCCAAAAAGCATAGATGTCATAATGAGATTCACAATGTCATCTGACACCAAAATGGCACCTGCAGTTTGCAGGCCATTGGAAGCATAACACTTGCAAATTACAGCCTTCACAGGCAGGACATTCATTTGTATGCTGGCTCAAGTCAGATATTGGAATGGGCCAGGATGAGCTGCTGCCTCAGATTGGGCCAGTCCCCTGGACAGGCTAGGGCCTATACTAGGCAATGTGGCACTGCAGTAGGGCCTAATTACCCTGTGGATTGAATGCAGCTTGCAAATGAGCCTAGAGGCTTCCAAGAGAAAACAGCTGGCTTTGATTTGGGATGGATTGTCTATCTGTCTGTTCTATTTATGATGGCAAATGTTGAATATAGTTGTGACCTTTGTTTGCCAATGAAGCATGTCTGCTTCTTCCCTGGTGAAGTGTCATTCAGTAACTAGCTGTACTTTATCTTCTCAGATTCTCAGGCTCTTTTCATTTTCTCTAGATGGAAAAGTTTTAAAAGGACAACTATTACTTAGGGGACACCCAGAAAGCAACTGGCCTTCAGTTCTTGTCCTGTGCAGCTGAAAAGTTCTTTTTTAGTCCCTGAAGAGATTGCTTCTAATGTTTGTTTTATAGTGAAAATGTTAGTGATATTTGTTTTTTTGTCTTTTGAATAAGCGAAAAACATTCTAATAGATTAGATCCAGTCTGTGTAATTTAAAAACTTTCTTCCTGCTATTTCTATTATCTTCTTATTAAAATTAGAGGTGCTATTTCAACATACTATCAAAACTCTTAGCTGTGTGGATACTTCAGTCTCATGTAAATGTGAATGAAGCTAATTGTCCAGAAAAATAACAGTTGTATTGACACTGAAGGTGACTGACCTGAAGTTTAAACAGTGATTTAGTGTCTTGTTATTTCCAAAGCCCTGAAAAATTCAATTTATTTGCTATCCTGAAATGTGTGGATAAAAGTTACCTGTTGATGGGGTTAATCAATTGGCATATACCAGCATTCCAGATGAATATCGTCTTTAGATGTATTTTAACACAGACTGAATACACTACCAATTTTTAGGCTCCATTTTCATACTACAGAGATACTCTTTTTAATATATATATATATTTTCAATTAACAGTTTCATTTGTTGTGTAGTAAAAAGGATTTTGGCACTGGATACTGTATTATTACAGTATCATTTTCTAAAATTACATGTGTCTAACTCAAACATTTACCATGTTTGCTTTGCTATGTCAAACTGGTAGGCCCTGGTTAATTCATCAAGGTGGGCTTGAAGCATTGGCTGCATTTCCTCTCGTGGAGAAGGTGTGAGAGTTGCAGTGGACTGTTGCCCAAAGGAGATTGCTGGTGAGGAGGCCACCCCTCGGACAGGTGGTGTAGGCACTCTGTCATCATCTTCTTCAAGCTCATCCTCCAGGCCCTGGTGTAAGTATGTCTGAACCGGTAAAGGAGGACACCAACCATCACTGTCATATCTGAAATCAAGATAATGTAAATTTAGTATCAACCAAAACTAGCCTCTTCTCTACACTAGAGGGAAAGACGCACATCTTTATTATTATTATTTATTATTGACATTATTGTAGAGCCCTAGTTATAGGCTAGACTCCATTGTGCTAGGTGCTGTACAAACTCAGAAAAGGTGACTTTTGAGGAGAGATTTGAAGGTGGATAATGAGGTCATTGTGCAGATGTTTATGGGACATGCCCACCCAGACATGTAGTTTGAGCCTTAATTATTATTTTAAATATAAGTAAGGCAATAATTGCTGAAATTTGTTACATTCGTTTTGTTTCTTTGGCTCATAATAGCTAAGCAATTGGAACACAATTTGGTACAACAAACCACATGTCCATTATCATGTTTTTTAATATTAATCAGATAACATTACCTCACAATTACCAAAGGAAATGAACTAACTCACTTTCTGGACTATTAAGCTAAGAGAATGAATTAAAGATTTACCTGCATATAGACATGAAAACTCAGGCTACTGATTAAAAGGCAGTGAATGAACTCAAATAATTAAGCATAGCATTTTCTTACTTCCACCCTCCTTCTAACAAGCATATGTTAGATATCTTCTTGCATCCCCAAAGCAGTGATCATACCAAGAGACGTTTGGAAGATTTGTTGTTACCATCATTCTACACATAACCCAGTCATTACTCCCTCCCAGTTGGTAAATTAATCGTAACTGGAAAGGCAAGCAGCCTTTTCACATGCTGTTCTATAGCCTGCTCCACGCCACACTACCCTAATATAGCCTAGGTGTAGGGGTGAGGGAAGGTGGCTGGCACAGGAGATGTCTATTCTGGAGTGATGTAAACAAAAATCTCTACCTTGAGGAAATTCTCAGCTGGACACTTAGGATATGTCTACACTGGGTTTTAAAACTCCTGGGAGCAAGTCTCAGTGCCTGGGTCTACAAACTCAGGCTCATGCTACAGCATTAAAAAGAGCAGTGTAGAGCTCAGGCTGGAGCTGCCATGGGATTTAGAGTGCAGTGCGGACATACCCTTAAGGCCATATTTTAAAAAAGGTATTTAGGCACGCAGCAGGATTTTCAGTAGTGCCTAGATGCCCAGCTCCCATTGGAGATGGGTGCCTAGGTGTTTCTGAAACTTCCACTAGGTGCCTATCTGCATCTTTAGACATCTAAATACTTTTAAAAATTTGCCCTTTGGTCCACATTCCAGCCCCTTTTTGCTGCATGCTCATTACAAAGGAGCCAGAAACAGGGAAGGGAATATGGCTCTAAATGTAAAATACTAGTGTTCATTAATACATTATTACATCTTTGGCTTTCAGTGCACTATATGTAGTGAATTCAAAAGTTATGGTTTCCACAAAGGTTGTAAACTGCGTACATTGCCTTTGTGTATTTTATGCAACCTAGAAAAAGTATTAAATGCATATAACAGCAACACACCCAATTCACCCCAAGCACAAGGAGAGGTTATATACACATGATAAATTACAGAGCCATCTGATAAATTGCATTTATCATGCACCTAGACCTCTCTGCCAGCACCTCAACAACTAAATAACCTCTGTTGGGACTGCTTAGATGACATTCTAAATTTCTAAATATCTTCAACATAGTCCCTTGAATTTTTAAAAAAATGCCAAAAATATTTCCTTCTTTCGTTCTTCTCATATAAGAGATTCTAAGCTAGAATTACGTTGGTCTGAGTGTAATACTTAGTCCTGGCCCAAAGAAAAGTTTAGGGTCTAATATATTGTGACTCATCAAGGCTAAAAACGGAAGTTGTATCTTCCATTCCAGTAAAGCTAAAGTCCATGTCTGAAACTCGTCCTGGAAAACCCAAAATCTGTATGTTCCCATTACTGTTGCCACTTTATAGTCTTATGTATTTTAATCTATTTATATTTGGCTGTTAACGAACTAATATATTCTCCATTGACATGTCGCCCTCTCCTTACAATATGACTTAGATAAGATACACAATGTGATAGGTTGGTCTTTACACCGCAGATTTGTTATAATACACAATCTTTCAAGCAAGGAAGGTCCCTTTCTTCAGGTGTTGTCCAAAAGGATGTATTTGAACTAAAAGAGAATTATATTATTACCTTCATTACTCCTTCCTCAAGAAGCAATATGATTAACAATTACATTACTATCACAACTAATTAATATTTCCTTTTTATTTCTAGTGAGGAATAATCAATAACAATAATTAAACGTGTCTTATAACTACCTGTCTACATGAAGGGTTTCATTACTGGGGTTGGGTGGAATGATGTATATTATTAGTGATAAAATTAAACACTGAAAACAAATACTAAAAATAAAAGGTAATAATAATTAAACAATCGATGTTCAATACAGCCACTATCATAAGCATAATTCCTAATTCTGAACCTTAGAGTCCAAAATGTGGGTGCCTGCATGAAACCTCCAAGCTTAATTACCAGCTTGGATCTTATAGCGCTGCCACTAGCCAAAAATTTCCAGTGTTTGGCTCACTCTGGTCTCCCCAAAACCTTCCCTGGGGGGACCCCAAGACTCAGATGCCCTGAGTCTTACCACAAAGGGAAATAACCACCCTCCCCTTGTCTTCTCTTTACTTCCTCCCCAGGCTTCCCCTCCGTGGGTTATCCTGGAAGATTACTGTACTTAAACTCCTTGAATTACAAAACAGAGAGGGCAATTTACCTTCCCCCCTCCTTCTTTTTCCCCCTCCCAGTCTTTCCCTGAGAGAGACCGTAATCCTGGCACAGGGATTTCTATCCCCTAGAGCCTCACTTAGAAAAGAAAATCCAACAGGTTTTAAAAAGAAAAGCTTTATATAAAAAGAAAGAAAAGACATAAAAATGGTCTCTGTATCAAGATAACAATATACAGGGTCAATTGCTTAAAAGAAAAATATGAATAAACAGCCTTATTCAAAAAGAAATACAATTTAAACATTCCAGCAACTACACACATGTAAATACAAAAAAACAATAAAAGCCTATTGTTTTTTCTACCTTTGTACTCACAACTTGGAAACTGAAGATTAGAAGCTTGAAGATAGAAAGATCCCTCTCATAGCCAAGAGACAGACAAAAGACACAAACAAAGGGACACACACCCAAACATTCCCTCCCTGAGCTTTTAAAAATCCAGTTTCCTGATTGGTCCTCTGGTCAGGTGTTTGGTTCCCTTTGTTAACCCTTTACAGGTGAAAGAAACATTAACCCTTAGCTATCTGTTTATGACACTAAAAATAAAAGGTAATAATAACTAAACAATTGATGTTCAATACAGCCACTGTCCAGATTATTAACTAAAACAAGGAGAAAAATACAGTTTTCTTGAGAAGGGGAATTGGGAGGGTGCTTGACTGACGTAGTTCAGGGAAAGGAGAGAAGGCACAAAGCGCATGTGGGGGAACTATGAAAAGTTAGAGAAGACAAAAGGGAATGGAGATGGTGTTAGCGGAAGATCAGGAAAGAAAGCTGGAAATATCCACACACATTGACTTTCTGAATATCTTGCCCAATAGCTGACACCATACAAAAGTCTGCTTTGATTCGCAGATGATGTCTCCTCCCTCAACTGAGAGAACAGGACAGATTCTTTATCTCGTCCAGCATAGTTGAGGCAAAAGGAAAGGTTGAGGGGCAGCCACAGATAGTCAGCTGAAGCTATTTTATAATCCTTAGCCACTCAACTCCAGTGCAAATTGGAGCCACAGAAGAGCAGTACTAAGTTAGGTCACTGGAGAATATGGCATCGTGGAGCTCTGCTATGCCACACTGCTTCCTCACCCCACTACTGTCACACTTCCTCTATCCATTTGTGTTGCAGGTGCCTGGCACAGCACGTGGCAATCATCTCCATGAGCAGGGAGTTCCCCTGTACAGGGAGAATTCTCCACTGGCTATCTTTGGCCATTTTAAGGCCATTTTTGTGTGAAGTACCTTAGTGGCACAAAATGGCCTTAGTGAACTGGAGAATTTGGCCCAATATATCCAGCTTATGTAACAAGGGTTTGGGGGAGTGTGGGTCTGATTTTAGGCCCTTGTACACATCTGGAGAGCGGTAAAGAGCTAAGAGGTTGGTTAGGTGACCATGACCATTGTTCTTAGTTGCAGACATCACAACAGTTAGTTCTGGACTGGATTACTATAATGCACTTCATCTGATGCTACGCTTGAAAACAATCTGGAAACTTAATCTAGTGCACAAGGTTGCTGCCTGATAATTTAATGATGAGGCTAATGCAGATTATAATATACATGTGCTTCACAGGCTGCTGCCTACCTATAGGTTTCCAGGTGCAATTTAATGTGTTAACTTTGATGTATAAAATCCTTTGCAGTTGAGTTTAGTTAGGATGCTCATGGTAAGTGTCCATAAATGGAAACTCAGGAATTAGTGAGAGGAGAGGGTTGGAAGTTGAGCATTCTCCAGGATACTGTCCTGCTGGTATAAGTTTGTTCATCTTCAGATCACATTGCAAGGCCTGTCTGAATGGATTCAGTTTTCCTGTGCAACATGGTTATTTCCAAATATGTGATTTTAAAAGTTAAAATGTAATGTTATGGTGGGTATTGATGTTAGAAATCAAATGAATTAAGATGAATAAAAATATAAAAATAAAAATCTAAGCAACTTTTTTCCAACATGTCAATATTAAAGCTGACATAGGAAATACAATCTTGATTTTGCACTTTCTTTTGACTTTAGAGGTTGAAAGAAAAAAGATACAAAAGGCCAAAAATGTACTGGCTACATCCTCAGCTGGTATAAATCAGCATAACTCTACTAATTTAAATGGAGCTGTGTCTATTTATTCCAGCTGCAGATCTGGTCTATACATTTAATCTATTTTTTTTTTGGTCATTTTGATGTACTTTAGAAAGTCTGGTTGCCATTACTATCAATGTGACATTATAACTAACTGAAAAGTGTAATTTGAAAGATAAACACAGCAAAAACTGAGCCTGAATTGTGTGGAACTTGAAAGTGTGCTGTCAATAGCCCTGATTACTCTACCCTTAAATAACCAGTGTTGTCTTGATGACTAATATAATTTCTTTCATCTAGGTAACAGATATTTTATGCAACTAAGAAGTCAAGCCCTGTGTCACAAAGGCTTTCTCTAGATGGTACTTCAATTCACCTGTCTTATTTATCAATTTGTCATCTTTAAAGAAGATGGAAGTGGTTTGCCTAGTATTGCGGAATTAATTTAGTTAAATAATAGCAGACATTGATTTTAAAAAATAATTTAAAAACCAAGCTGATCTAGAGAATTATTATTATTTATCATATCTTAAATTTGTATAATACTCTATTAAAGTAGATTGCATTTTTGGAAAAAATCCTTAAATATAGACAGTACTTTGAAGTCCAAAATATATATAGGAAATAGAGCTGCATGAAATTTGGGGTGCAAACTTTTTCCTTGAAAAATGCATTTTTAGGTTGGCTAAAATGTTTAGAGAATTTCTGTTGAATTTACCAAATTTGTTTGGCTGGAAAATACGTTTGACTAGCTCTACGTATAGTAAGGAGTATTACTGATTCTGGCATGCTTACTCAGGCTGAATGGAATCTCACTCTGGAAGTCATCCCATAAATTCATGGAGCTGGATACTATTCAATGTGAATAAGGATAGCAGAACCTGGCTTAAAGACAATATTTTAGATTTATTTGGTCACCAACAGTTTGGTATTTTGGAAGGAGGGTGGCTTAAAGGGACCTGTAGATCTTTGTGAGCAGGATAGAGATTAATTTAACAGTATACTGTTTATGCCAGATTGTGGGGGGAAACATAAGCATGGATCCGAGCCTTTGCCCATTTTCTGAAAGGAACCATATCAAAACTTTTGTGCCCATATCAAATAGTGCAAATAACATTTCTTTCCATTTCAGTAACAACTTCTTTCTTTTCCCATGACATTCTAATAGGCTCCAGCTCCTGCACAAAATATTAATCTCCAGTAGCCTCCTTTTCCACCCACCGATCTGGAATTGACTGATCACTGCCCCAGCCTGCTCTGTGTAAAAGTGTGGTGGGGGGCTTCACACACAGGGCTACCCCTTTTAAACCCTTCCACTCATCTGGTTCCCAGGGGATGAGTCAGTGTCACGACACTTGCCCCTTGCCCCTTCTGCAGCAGTTTTCCTCTCCACCCACCCCCAGCCATAAAGCACTGTTCCCTTCATTCAGCCAGCCAGCCAACTCCCACCTCCTCCTCTTAAAGGTGCAAAGTCCATTTCTGGACTGAGGGGGCACAGCTCTGTGGCAGTCTCTCTATTAGGCCACAGTCACATCCATATTCAGTATTCCTATTCTGAGTTACATAACCCAGAATATGGCAATGTGAATTCTTCTTTTGGGACTAGTGCCCTAGAGAGAAGAGACCAGAACAGTTTTGCCACACAATAAGAGGTTGTATCAATAATAAGTGTTGACTAAAGATGCTGGCACTAGAGATCAGTGTGTGGGGGAAAAGGGAAATAGATAGGAAGGAAAATTAAGGAAATGTGTTGCAGAATCAGGGACAAGAAAAACTGTGAGGTGAGCAAGAAAAATATGAACCAAGAGAATGGGTAATTAACTCCTACTAGCAAGATCATAGGATGAGAGGGAGGAAGCTGAGACCTACTGAGGAATTGCAGGAAAAGAAGAAGAAACTAGTTGCTATGCCTGGTGACTAGGAGAAGAGGGGAAGCTGAGGGTAGCATGTTAATGGAGAAAGAGAAAGAAGTTTATGGAAGGCCTCAGAGAGGGTGGGGAAGTGTGGGCCTGTTGGGAAGGTAAGGGAGTGGAATGGGGGAAATGAAGGCTAGATTGCAGGATTCCACAGTGGGACGGGGGAAGAGTGAGCTTTAAAAAGTTTGGTATGTATTCTGGTAATATGCCAACACTGGCAAATATACAAACAACATATGGTTTGCCCATTAAAATGTGTTAACATAACTTAAATCAACCATAGCTTTGGGAGATGATTCATTAAATATTTCATGACCTTTCTCTAGGACAAGGGGAACAAGAGGATTAGCTTCTAACTTAAAAAAAAGGAAGATGTAGGATACTATGATTATTTTTAAAATTATTTCTCATGATCTGAAAATACTGGGTTATCAATACAGACAGATGGGCCAAATTTATCCCTGATGGTGCTCAATTGACTTCCACAGGCTCCACCACAGATGAATTTGAACATTTCCATCTGTTTTCCTACATTTGTTATTTCTTTTTTGTTACATAGTGATTGTTCTCCTCAAAAATGTTAAATACATAAGTTATGAAAACAAATCACAGAGTTGTCTTTCTTTACATAAAATGTCCACTCCCATTTAAAAATGTTTGTGGCATGCTTTTCTGTCCCTGGGAATGATTTTTAGCAATCCAATGAGGTTTATTGTGTCAAGATGCATGTTTAAACATATAGTATGTCTATAACTTGAGCTCCTTTTTCAGTGCTGCAAGTTGAGTATCATCGACTGGCAGGTCTTCTAAACTTATTCCATTTTGGTGTCTCTTTGGTGATTAATCTATTGCCAGACTTTAGAAAAGTCGAAGAGCCAGATTCTGCTGCCCTTCCTCTGCAAGAAGTCCAACTGACTTTAGTGGAGCTAGTTGCAGAGTAAGGTACTACTTCGCATGAGTAAGGGTAGCAGAATCAGCTCTAAATCATTATGACACAAGGTTGTCCTTGATGCCCTTTTGAGACACTCTGAAGAGAATCTATGAGACTTGATCATGTAACCATTACTCGTGGAAGCAGACACCCTGGATTTCATTAAGACAATTTACATGATGAAAGGTTGCAGGATAAGACCCTTATTTCACAGAGGTGGTATATTTTATACCAAATAATAAGCAATATAATAACTGGGAATTCATTGTCATAGCTTGCAGACAGTCTAAGATGTTTTATTCACATTAAGACAAAATTGACTGTGATAAAGAACTATTGATTGTGTCAAAAGAAGAAAAGGCCTCACCCTGTTTCTTGCTGGTCCTCTCCATAGTGCTCTAGCTCTGTGCCTGGGAGCGGCTGCACTGGAGGAGGTGGTAGAGGAATATTGGCCCAGTTAGACCCATTATTTTTCTGGGGCTTGGAAGTATTTTTGTTTTTCTTCTTTTTTCCTCCTTTCCCACCTGTAAAATCAACAAACGTTACAGAAATATAATGGAAAAAAATACGTTGGCTTTGTACACTTCTTTGGAAGAAATCTGAGTCCAGATGGCATACCCCAAAAAAGATGTATTTATTTATATCTTAGCAACATCAGCATCAACATGTTAAGGTTGTTTTAAGGTTCTAAATAATAACAAGATGAAATGGGAAAATATTCTACATAATTGCTGAAAATTGCTTCTTTTAAAAATATGAACCCCATAAAACCTCATCACAATGGTGCATAAACTGAATAAGGCAGAAACATAGTTTTTCTTTATCAAAAATATATGTACTGATTTATTCATGTCTGCTTTAAGCCTCCGTGCATTCTTTGTTGGAAAAAATAATAGACCATAGCATATTCTTTCAAATGTCAGATTTCAGTATATTTATAAGACTGTTTTGCATAATCTCTTTCTGTGGAAAACAGAGAGGTTAAGGACAGAACCTAAAACTTTGCCATTAGAGTCAATTTCTTTCAGCCAGAATGACAAGCATGGTTGTCAAAACGTAAAGGTAGAAGTAACTGGGTTTCTGCTGAAACGGTATGAGTAAGTTTAATTAAAAAAAAGTATCAATGAGTCTTTCAAAATGTCTTAGGAGAGTATGCTTCACATGGCTTATTTTGTAGGAAGCATGCAACTAGCTTGTGGACAATGGGCACTACAATTGGATGTGCAACTCAAAACTGGGAAGATGCAGGTGGAAATGAGGTGGGTAATATTCCTTGCTTTTCTCCCTCTTTTTCCCCCTTTTGTTCCTTGCCTTGTACCCTTTTTCATCCACACTTTCCTTTGCTCTTTTCAATCTTTTTGTGCTACTTCCATTTGAATCACTCCTTGTTTGGTGGAAACCAATCAGTTTTCACACATCACTTCTTTACTTCCTCCTTCTTCTCTACCCCTTTTCTTTCCTTTGTCCTCCCTTTATAGTACAACCTCAAAGACATGACCACCAGCGATAGGGACTAACCAGTCAACCGGACACCAGGGGGAACTGAAAATAAGCTATCAGGCAGCAGCGGAGACAAAAACAAACAAACCATCAAATACAGTGCTGTACTGTACTGCATCTTAAAGGGAGGCACCCTCACTCCCTACTCGTCACAATGCGGAACAGCCACTTACAGGTTGGAGGTGGTGAAGGTTGTTTTTCCCTCCTTCTCCCGCTCACCCCTATCTGGGAGGGGAACAAGCCTGCAAGCTCAGAGCCTGGGAAAGAAACTTCCTGAGCTGCTACTGAAACCTGGCCTGGAGTGCAAGCTGCTGGAGCTGGAGCCCAAGCTCCTGCCTGCACTCTGAGCTCTGGAGGAGCAGCTCAGTTTTAAAGGGCTATAGCTTGCACCATGTGCCCATTGACACTGTAGTGGCCTAGGTTGCCTCACTCATCACCCTTTTAGCCAGGGGGCTAGAACCAGCTGCCTGCCCCCATCCCCACTCGCCAGGCAGCCACTGCAGAGCTGTGAACTCCCACTCCGAGCAGTCTGCCCTGAGGAGCCTCTCATAACGGCTTGGTCAGAGTCACGAACATTTCAGAGTTATGGACAACGTCCATTCCTGAGGAGTCCATAACTCTGAGGTTCTATTGTATTTTATTCTCTCTTTCCCTGTGGCAAATGCAATTTTGGGAGGTAGGACATGTATGAAAAAGATGGTTGTTCCAATCCCCCCGTCATTCCTCCCAACCCCCATGCACCATGCCACTCTATTGTCTGACATTCTCATTCCTATGAGATTACAGGAGAGGTAAATCAATCATCACTCAAGCCTTTTGTCTCCTGTACCTGCACTGGGTGAGATGCAACCAACAGCATGGCAAGATTTCCATGCACCTGGCAGAGCCAAAAAAACAACAACCCTCTATGTTTTGATCAGTCCTACTCAGAGTGAATTTTCTAGGACTGGTGTGCCAGCATCCTCCCTTGGAACATCAACTATTACTTGTCATCCCTGAACTGTGGTGTTTTCAGGGGACAATTCAGGGGCTAGATAATGTGGGGGGGGGGGGTGGAGGTGGATTAAAGATTGTCATAACAGTCAGTCAACCAGACACCCAAACAACCCAAATAGTGTTTCATCAATGTGTAGTCAGCAGCACTCATCTGAGAGCCTACAACACAGCTGAAGCCAGCAGCATTTCTAGGGCGAGCATTAAAATATTTCCCACACATATTTGCCACTACTCCAAATCAACAAAATTTTGGATAGCTACTCTGAATCCCAGCCAAGAGGCGGGATGACACTGACCATGACTAAGACAAATATCTTCACGCTATATTTTGCTATTGCAGCTCAAAGAGAAGATGCAAGCTAGTCTTCAACCACTTGGAAAAATCTGTGGTTATCATGGAAGTCATGAGATCCTGAGCAAACCCCAGAAGCATCAACCAGAACAGTAAGTCTATTCCAGTACTGGATTCTTTAAGTAGTCAGTCATCTTCTGGAGGAATCCAGGGGAGTAATAATTCCCATGTTAGTTTCTTGATTCTACAGAAAAAAGTTAAGTGGACCAACCCACATGAGTTCATATTTGGGACGAAGCATCTCCTACAGCAAAGACTATCTTCAGAAAGCACAGCCTAATCCAGCCTGCCCATCCTACTCTCATGTTATGCTGATCTGAGTATGCAGTTAGGCAAATACTAGCCAAAATAGGGTCAAAGTCACAATACCACAAGCAAGGATTTCTAAGCCATGATTGAACTGTAGGTGGTGCTGCCAACCATGCATCAAGCCCTGCTTGTCTCATCCCAGCAATATGAGCAGAAACCCAGCAAGGGGCATAATGATAGATGAAGGGTGTGCACAGCTCAGGTACACCAGAACTTTTCACTTGTGACGGACAACAGCCCCTTTTGACTAGCTAAAGAGAGGAGAGGCAGTAGAGACTGCCCCAGGAATCAGGCTGCTGCTTTATACTGCAGTGCTCAGTCACCTTGTCCCTCTCCTGCAAGCTGCCAAGCCAGGGTTCACCGCACCCCAGCTGGAGGGACACTGCAGCTGAGACTCTGCATTGTAGCTAGCTCATTTCTGAGCCTTCTCTGCCAGGGTTCCTCCTCTTCTCTCTGGGAGGGTCTGGGAGCTGGTAACAGGAAGGAGTCTTGTAGAGCTGGGACGGGAGTTGAGCTGGTTAGAAGGAGTTCTAACTATGAGACTGGCAGAGCAGTCTCTTTTCTTCTTCCCCTCTTTGGAGACAGATTAGGAGGAACTTTCAAAAGAAGGGGAAAGTGTATGAAAGGAAGACTTTGGAGAACTTTAGTGGGGGGGGGAGCAGGAAGGAAAATGGAGTAGCAGCTTCATGGAGCAACTTAAGGACAAATGAAATTCCAGGGAATAGATTAAATGCATTCTTGGGAAGGGGAGGCTAGAAATGAGGCTGAAGGGACATGGAATCTTGCAAGGACAGGAGATGGACATAAAGTGGGGCACCTGAGGCACCCTAGAGAAAAGGGGAACCAGTAAAAGGGGAAACTTTGGGAAGGCAGTGGGGACAGGTAAAAGGAAGAGCTTGGGGGAGGCAGACATAAGGGAGGAAGGAACCTGTGGGAGACAAGAACAAGGAAGGAAGTTGGGGGAAGGAAAGGCAGGGGAGACCTTGAACATTGAGGATAGGCATAGGTGTGAGTGACCCTAATAACATACCAATGCAAGAGGTTCACTGTTATCTGCTAATGTTATAACCTGTATCTAAAAGGTGTCATGTAAGATATCAACAAAACACTAATAACATACTGATCATTAATGTTGTTTCATGGTGTATGTATGGAGGACAAATTAAAAATTGCAAACATATTGGATATTGTGTTACCAAAGTGTGTCTCCCAGGCAGGGCTACCCTAGACAAAGGAATATGGTTCTGCCACTTTGAAGGTGTTTTCAATATACAATAAGAGACAACGTGTATGTAAATTACATAGAAGGTGCTCAGGACCATCAAGCCAACAAGGGGAGCACTACTGAGCACCACAGCAGGGGGAGAAGATTGCAGTAAACAAATCAATTTGCATTTTAGCAAACACTAGCAGGGGAAGAAACCAGCATGGAACTTCCTTCACCACCAGACTCCATGTTGCCTTAAATGAACTTTACCCTGGGGGGTGGGGTGGGTAGTTTCAGAACAATCCATTTCAAAGGTGCACTGGACTATAAAAGAGAGGGGCAAAGAACGACAAGGGATCTTTCACCTAAGACAACAAAGGAACTGAGCACTTTGGACTTTGTGGGAGATCCTGACCAAGGGGGAACTTAGCCATCTTTCTGGAAGGTAGATTGGTAAGGAGAGCACCTTGAACATTTTTTTTTAGATTTTATTTCTTACTTTATTAAAAGAACTAACAAATCTTAATCTCTTGCTGAGTGGTGCAGCAAAGGGTAAGACATTGCAGAGCACAGAGTTTTGAGAAAATTTGGGGCTGGGGGCAGGGGTTGGGGTCATCTTTCCAGATGTAATTAAGGCTGTAACAAGCAGGCTCCTGGAATCAGATTTGCTGAGTCAGAGCTGCTTAACACACAGGCACCCCTGGTGAAGGCTTGTATGCCAACTGGCAGCCTCCAGCCAAGGATGAAGCAAAGCATTTTGAGGGACTCAGGGTTACAGGGCAGGTAATGACACAACCCCTCATCAGTCTGGATTGCACCCTAGAATGTGATGCGGATCCTGGGAAAGTGGGCACCTTGGACACAAGTACAAGAAGAGAACCTTAGGCAAAGAAGAGCTGGGGAGTGTGGGATGCTGCAACCTTGGGGAGAAATGACAAGTACTGAGAGACCTTGCGGATACTGGGAAGGGGAGGCAAAAACTTGGGGGGCTGTTTGAGAGGAGAGATTTGGGAAGATGGGGACAAAGGTCTAGGAGAGCTCTTTGGGGGAGAGGGATCTGGAAGAAGAAAAGAGATTTGTGAGATAAAAGCCAGGGACCTGGATAGCAAACTAAAGAGGCATACATGTAGGGAGGGAAGATTTGAATGATTTTGAGAAGGGACAGGAAACTTCAAGGAATGAATGGAGGACAAAATAGGAAATAAGGAGAGAAATACAAGGTTGGTGGAAAAAAGTGGGAGAGGGAGAGAAATAACATGAGGCTTGATGAGAATATGACTTGTACGGAGAAAGGGAGGATGTTTGGGGAGAGGGAGGGGAAGTGTGGGGAGGGAACTTTATTACTGTGATCCTTGTGGATATGGGCCACATGGTTCTTTGTGGAAAGAGATTTATCCTCTCCTCACTCTTTATAAGCAAAAGCACTCCAGTGCCTGATCAGAGGAACAGAGAACTAGAATGTAATGTCTAGTTTATGTTTGAATATTGTTCCTTACAAGACTTATTTCTCCATGCCAGTCAGGCCAGAAATTCAAAGGTCTCTTCACCTTGAATTTGAGTGATTCTACAATCATATATTTGAATGAATCCAGCCCTTGAACAGAATCTGCAAGGTGGACTGATTTCAGTATCAACAACACATTTAAAAGCTTGATACTGCCTTCTGATATCTAGCACATACGGACTCATACCTCGGCATAGAAATGTCTGCACTTGAAAATATACATGGAG
This sequence comes from Chelonoidis abingdonii, assembly GCF_003597395.2. Lineage (NCBI taxonomy): Eukaryota > Metazoa > Chordata > Testudines > Testudinidae > Chelonoidis > Chelonoidis abingdonii. The sequence goes on from NC_133769.1 coordinate 187,189,064, forward strand.
AGGAGCTAATTTTCTAAGATACGTGTCAATGCACCTCAGATTAGAGAGCAAGTACAAACATGTAAAATACCACAGTATATTATCTCACTGTCTCTTTTTGCCAACACAATAAGGTTATTTCCCCATCTAACTAGAATCAGTTACTGTTTCCCATAAAATGTGAGAATACTTTTGGCTACTTAAATTGCGGGCAAACAGTTATAGATGTATGAGCTCAACATTTATTTTGAATCATCATAAAAACTGACCTACAAAGAAACCATTTCTAAAGTTGATCTGTATTGTTATGGTTGCTTCAGTTTATAACAGAATTTCAAAGGTTCCGAAAAAATATGTACCTCTAGTTAAAATCCCTGGAACTTTTTCTTTTTGTGCTTACATGTAATGACATACTTTCACTTTAAGTGCAAATTTTTTGGTTTTTTTTTTACTTTAAAAATGGCATAATTTTACAATAATACTATTTTAACAAAGTCAAATTTATAGAGTATTTATAAAGAAACAACATTCATTGTTGTTCAGTGAAAATGTGTTATGTTTCCAATATAGCATGCAGCACACATATATTATTTACAATATGTTTGTATGCAGACTTGAAACAATTTTTGAAATACCATCTTGAGGATTTGTTTGGACTTGAGAATTCTGCTGTTTATGGTGGTTCTGTTTATATAAAATTTATAACCTGGCTCACAGGAGTTGAGATCCAATAATGATTCAGCAAAAATATTAACCTGTTCATGAGACTCAACAGAGGTTATCTGTACTGTAAAGTGAAGACTGATTTGAGAATAAATTCAATATCATACTAGAAGGGTGAGAATGTTACAAAGTACGATTTCCAATCAGACTGAAAGATATAAAGTCTAGAAAGATTTTCCTATTATCTCTAAATAGGTTTCTTGTGCAGCATGGACAAATAAGATGTTTTTTTGTAAAAGCATGTTTTTATAGACTACAATGACATGTTCAGTGAAGTCTAAATGGACAGACACAACATTTGATTGTAAATTGTGATTGAAGTAATCTCTCTTTCATGGTTATAATCAGGACCACAGAGCAAGCTGCTTACAAACACAAATACTTCTCTTTACATACGTTGTAACAAAACCAACCTGAAAGGCTGCCACTTCTTTCTGAGCTGTTGTGAGAGCTGGTGGTGCTGAAATCCTGTGACTGGTTGTGTGGCATTCTATTAGACAATCCCTCAGCCAATCGGTAGTCAGGGATGTAAAGTAAGGCTAAAGGTTAAAGGGCAAAGGTCATAGTGGCATCATGTGATTAGTTTACAGCATAAGCACATGCAGAACATGCAGTTAGCAAGTCAGAAGCAGATGTGGTGGGACTGTGGGAAATGTTTTACCTAGCCTGTCCTAATGGAAATACAGATGGGCTGCAGATTATGGTCAGACAAAGAGAACTAAAGCACAGAACAATTTATTTTGAGATGGTGTAAAGAACAGTATGCATGCAAGGTGCATGTTATTAGTTAAGGTAAATAAGAATAATAAATCAAACCACAATTTTCTAATTCATGCGCAGAAGATCCAGTATAAACAGGCTCAGGAAAATAAGAACAGGAATCACCGTTGTTGCCTTTGCTTTGGTCCGGCAGAGAGTAACCAAATCCCATGAGGTCAGTTTTTTGCTGAATTGAGCTTTTCCACTGAGGATCAGGTAAGTCAACTGCCAACTCATGGATGCTGTTGGAATGCAGAATCTGTGTGGTTGCATATGGTGTAGCCTGCGTGATTTGGCTGGAACTGTTGTAACTAGTTTTGGTGGTGAAGTCAATGCTGCTGTAAATGGCTCCATCAGAAAGCATAGTGGCAGTTTTATCCCCTTGGCCTGGCACTGGTGGCAGCACATCTGTGGTGAGCGAAGGGAAATAGAACAAATCAGTGATGCACAGGAAGCCTGAAACTATCAAGGTTTAAGATGAAAAATAAATGTGTCATTTTGCATGTTTGCATTTCAGCTGAGACAGGGTCCATGAGCCAACGAAGGGAAGATGATATACAACCATTGCCAAGCTATCAGCATCTGTGACAGGCCTACCACTTGTCCTTCACGTTTCACTGCCTAAAACCATCTTTTTTTTCTTCCATACCTTCAGCTGTGAAAGTGAAGTTTGGAATATTTCACTGCTGAAGAATGTTTTCAATTGTTCGTTCTATGTCAGAACCAATGACACTGTCTGGGCTTTATGGGGATGAAAGTTAATCTACAAATCACAGAGGAAACCATCTCTCTGCAAATATCTAACAAAACTACTGAATGGATGCCAAGGCTTCCCAAAGTAATTCTTTTCAGGGCACAAAGTACATTTTTTTAAAGTTTTATCCATCAGTTTATCTGGTTTGATTTTAGAACCTAAACAAGACATTTCATCTGAACAATACAGGAAAACTGACATGAATAAGTCATTTCAGAATGTGACAAGATTTCAGCTACACTCAACAGATTCAGGTGATCAATCAATTATAATGATACTGTACACTGCTGGAAACGGAGAACAACTCAGTTAAAAAACTGTACTATGTATAGATTGAAATTAAACCTTGGAAACAAAATATCTGCTTACTTTTTCATATTGCAGAATTATATTTTTAATCTTGTAGATCTAAATTCTCTCTCTCCTTCTGAAATTTCACAGTGACACTTACTGGCAGAATACAGTAACTCCTTGCTTAACGTTGTAGTTATGTTCCTGAAAAATGTGTCTTTAAATGAAACGATGTTAAGCAAATCCAGTTTCCCCACAGAACTAATGTAAATGGGGTGGAGGGGTTAGGTTCTAGAGAAATTTTTTTCATCAGACAAAAGACTATATTATATATAAGTATAAGTTTAAAACAAACACACTATAAGTTTTAAACAAACAATTTAATACTGTGCACAGCAATGGTGATTGTGAACGTTGGTTGCGGTGGTGAAGTCAGAGGGTGGGATATTTCCCAGGGAATGCCTTACTGCTAAATGATGAACTAGAACACTTGAGCCCTCAAGGGTTAACACACTGTCGTTAATGTAGCCTCACACTCTACAAGGCAGCACAAATGGAGGGAGGGGAGACAGCATGGCAGACAGAGACAGAGACTCTCACCTATGTGTGAGAGAGAGATGCACATTGCCCCTTTAAGTATGCTGACCCCACTCTAAGTACATTGCCTTTTTAAGAAGATCAGCAAGATGAGACAGCCCCTGCTGCCAGCAAGCTCCCTCTGTCCTGAGCCCTGTCCTGTCTCCCCCGGCTCTATGGAGATGGGGTAAGCGGGGTGCAGGAGCAGGGGGGACATTACCCCCGCCTTCCCCTCCCGCTTGTACAGCAAGCAGGAGGTTCCCGGGAGCAGCTTCAAGGCAGAGCACAGGAACAGCACATGGCAGTGTGGGGAGGGACAGCTGAACTGCTGGCAATTGATAGCCTGCTGGGAGGCTGTCAGACAGGGAACTTAGGGGAGCGGGGAGCTGCTAGGAGCCTTCCAGTCTCCCTGGTTCCAAGCCCCCACCAGCTAGCTCCAACAGGCTGCTCTTTCTGCAAGCAGTGGACAAAGCTGGCAGCTGCCAAACAACGTTATAAGGGAGCATTGCACAACTCTAAACGAGCATGTTCTCTAATTGATCAGCAACATTTAAGTGAGGAGTTGCTGTACTAGATTTAAATGTGAACACCTCTGAAGTATGAAAAAGTGCCTGGAAGGTGCAATGGCATAGGCAGCAACACTGCTCAGTTTATGATACTCTCTCAGAGCCAAGTATTTCAAACATGGCTCTTTTTCTAATTTAAGATAAAAAAAAGTAGTATTCTGTGTGGAATCCAACTGATAGAAAACATGCAAGCACCCTTCTGCTTTATAACATGACTGTCAGCTACTGGACATGGACTCTGACTATAAAATTTGAATCATAATAATTATGAATACTCCAAAATTCAAAATACTCAGATCTGGGGTTGTAGTTCAATGCATTGTAAAAATCAGGGTCATTTGTTGGTTTTTTGGGACTATTTTCTACTATGTGTATGTCTGTACAGCAACTACCACAATGGGACCCTGACTTTGGTTACAACCTCTAGACACTAACATAACATAACTAACAACTACTATTCTGGGTTCAAATGTCAAATATGGACAATTTCAGAAGATTTGGAAATGAAGATTTGGTTTGGGCTCATCTGTATTTTCAACTTTTGCAGGCACTAGTGAAAGGATTTAGATGTCAAATGTTCGATTTGTGAGGCACAGTCAGGTATACAAAATGGCTCAATTCTACCACTGCTGAATGAGATGGTGCCATTTCCATATAGTCACTTTTCAAAGTAGTCTGCACCACTACAGATTAATTATAGGCACAGAAGTGAGATATAATCAATGAAGAGCACATATTGTAAAACAAGAGTTATTTTTTTCAAAAATCACGCAGTTAGCATCTACTTACATGGTCTAACGTACTTTCAGTGTTCAGTTTACAGCTATAAAGATTTATTTTCTAACTACCAGCCCTGCAAACTCAGCCTGAGATCTGAGAGTCAAGCTGGGTCCTATCTGGCTTGTGTACCATCACCAATAATAAAGAGTCTACCTTGCCTCAAATGGTTCCATGACGGTGCAATGGATTAAAAGTTAGTAACCAATTTTGTTAGTGATGTCCAACAATAATAGAATCAAGCTTAATCAGCCTGCAAAAGTTTCTCATAAATATTGGGAATTTTCAATAGAACTATTTATTTTAAATTGATTGTTTTAGTTCAATAAAATGCACATGCTGAGCACATGAACTATTAAATTGTCAGCTCACAAAGTAATTAAATAGTAAAAAATCAAGCACTACCATAGCAAGACTCATATCATTCAACTATACCTCTTGTGGAAAAGCCTAAAAAAAAAAATGAATTTTGCACCATGTTGTTATACTCAAAGAGGAAAGCATATTCCAGAATCAAGGTTTCTCTGTTGAAAACACTCCAAATCCTAACCTGCACTGCAGATCCTCATGTAATTGAGACAGTCTTGGAGTCCTGTCTGAGTTACATTAGCCTCTGCAGCCTGCCGTATGGAGTCAAAGCAAATATTTGCAGCACTCTGTGATATGGGCCTGCCCCCAATATGTCCTTCCCGCTCGGCACCTTGGCCTGGCACACCTGCTACACCAGAGATTGCAAGGGGATTCTTGTAAGGCAGCCTTAAAGCCATCCTTCACAGTTCCTGCACATGGAAACCCTTCTCTGGTCACATCCAAGATGTCTAGAGCCCCTTCATGCCACTCCTCTGACTTCAGCCTCTACGGTTGAAATCAAGGGACTGAAACCAGAAGCATCAAGTTATGAATGCAATTTCACTGCAAAAATTGAAAGAATAAATATTATGTCCTTCTGATGAATCTGGCCTTCAGCTCCATCACCACTGAAGGCAAAAATCTTGAAAAGCTACTTCCAGTCCTGGGGCTTATAGAGGCAAATGCTATAAGAAAATATTAATTTTTTGTACTATGGGTGCTCATGTAAAGATGTGGAAATGCTGAAGAATCATAGTTTCAGGGCCTCTGCAGTCAAGAAGCTGGCAGATATATGTATAATACTACCACTGTCCTCTTAATATTATCTATAGACATGCCCTTTTTACACCACTTTTGTAAGATCAGCACTTAAAGATAGCTTTGCTATATTGAAAGTTAATATAAAGTGTTTTAATGCAGTTCAGCGCCATAGTGTAGTATCAGAGAGACAGAGTCTGTTATTCAACACAACAAAGTGTTACAAACAAGTTAAGAAATGATTCTCCAGATGAGAACTTTGACATACTTTGGTTTATTTCTGCTTCCATTTTTTCATCATTTTTTTAACATTAGAAATTCAGGTCTTTTTTACCTTCGAAGGCTATATGGAGACAGGAGAACTGGTAGGATTATGACACTACAGAACCACGGAAATGAGAGGGGATGTGATTACTATTTGGCATGTTTAAAACTCGGTCTTTTGTTTTCTTAACACCTTTTTGACTTAAACACTTGAGAGAAAAGCTCTCTTTGTTAATGAGTCAACACTCAAAGTAATGATGCCTGAGACCTTCCAAAAGGGCCTCCAATGAAACCACGGCAGAAAAAAGACCTTAAAAAATTCAAAGAGCTCCCCTCTTCCTACTTTTCTCCTCAAAACCCTGCCACTCAAAAAATCTTTGAGGTTTTCTTTACAGATTATGGCCCTGAGTGAGAATAGCCCTCCAATGAGAGAGTTGACCAACAAGATTCCTCCACTGTGGAGATGCTCAAAAGCTGCTCACAACTGCCATTCCTAAGTTCCTTGTTCACTCCTGCTCTCTCACATGACCCATTCCTCCAAAAGGGGTAGAGAAAGAGGTGAGGACATTTCCTTGTCCCCTCTACACCATCCTATAGGGCTGATTGCTCATCCTCATACAGGGCTTAAATAAGAGTATTTCCAAGAGCCCACCATATCCCTCCCATTCTCTGTGGGAGGTGCCAGGGCCTGGGGCTTCAGCCCCCACGGTGGGCATAGGGGAGGCACTGGGGTTTGGGGGTTTAGCTGCAGGGCGAGGGGGTTTGGAACTTTAGCCCTGTGGGGCTAAAATATTTATCAGCGCTTCACTTTGGACACCTCCAGCTGAATTTACGTCCTGCCCTCATACGAAAGGAGCAGCACCTGGAGAATATCTTGTGTGCTTCCTCTGAGGTGATGCTGCCCTCTGGGCTACAGCTTAAGTCACTATCTAGCCCTATATTTAAAGAAGCAGAAATGGGCACAAACATAATTCTATTTTCTTTACAAATCATCTTTAAAGCAGATGAACATTTCATTTTGAGTCAGCCATTGTACACAGAAAGAACTGTGCTTTTTACCATCCTGAAATAAAAATAATTTGTATATGGTGCTTATCATAGAGCTTAACAAACATGAAATAACTAATTAATCCTCAACACTCTGGTGTGATAGGAATTGTTATATTCCCACTTAGCGTTTTAATCTCTATGACTGAAGTGCCTAATTTGCCACAGTAAGAAGTAATACTGAAATTAAAGTAATAAAACAATGATTTTACAGACTGGGGAAGTGAGAGAAGCGAAAGTCAACATTTTCAAGAGTAGTCTTGGATTTTGGATGCTAAATTAACACTCTGGGCCTGAGTTTGAGAACTGCAGGGTACCCACAACTTCAGATGAAGCCAACGGAACCTGAGCCACTTCTAAAAATCAAGTCTATGTTGAGCACCCAAATACTGAGGTAGCCAAAATAAGAGACTAGTTCTGAAAATGTTGGCTGTAATGACTTCCTTCTGGCAACATAGTCAGTTCCAGATCTGGGGTGGGAGTCAGGAGCTCCCGGCTCCAAGTGCTACACTCAGACTGACAGACCACACCTCACCTCTCTCCCCTTTCTCTAATATTGGTGTTTCTATGATAGATTTAAGAATATGAGTACGACATATAAGGACTGGAAATAGTGAGCTAAAATGCTGATAAAACCCAAACATTACTAATTAGCAGTGTTGTTGTGCTTTACTGTATTGTACCAGGCAGTAATCTTACAGCACTGCTAAGGCTCCTTGATGAACAACCCCCCCACAATATATATACACGTGCACAAAACAGAACCCAATATGCAAAACAAACTAAAGTGAAAACAAAATGTGTTATTCACCGCATGATGACATGATTCAGTAAAACCCACCTCCACGACCAAAATTCCCAAGATCGTTAGGTCCACTAGTGCTGTTGTTTACTGGCAGGCTGGTAGCAGGCCAAGAGTCTGCAAGCCAAGGATAACTGGGGTCACTTGCATTCAACAGACCTGGTCGACTGAAGCAGGATGAAAAAAAAAAAGGAAATGAACATGAAAATATGTCTGTCAGACAACTCTGGATAAGATTGTGATTGAAGAGATTGTATCATTTTTCTCCTGCAACAGTATGTAATAAACAGTTTAGGAGACTTCAATACATTTCAAATTAAAATTGTGTAGGCTTTCATGATTTAAAGACCTTCAGCAGTTAATTAAGGCTATATACAAAATAACTTTGGCAGTTGAAATGGAACTAGGCATCAGTCGTGATTCTGCCAGAATCCAAATGAACTCTGTTGACTGTCTGAAACGGGGAGTAGGCTGTATCACTGAAGGATTCTAAACAAGGGTTGAATGATAAATTGCCACTTCAAGGGAACAATCACTCAAAATGACTGCTCTGTATCAGCCATTTCCAGGACTTTGGGCTACTATTTCTTCACTCCTTGAATCCCAAATGTACATCTGTCATCTATAGGCTGGTAGCTTTTTCTTTGAGTACTCTTGTATAGTTTAGAGGCCAATAGGTTTGAGTGGGATTAATGGAAAGTTCACAACAGTATTTTTATCTGTGACTACAGCATGCTGTCATAGTTTTGTAATATTAAACTTCGAGAGCTGTAGTGTGACTTGGATATCTCAAATAGGGAAGGGAACTTTGGCCATAAGAAACTGTGCACTCACTAAGCATAGGATAAATAATGCGGCTCTATCCTGAAATTCAGCATGGCAAATGTGGCCAGCGCTTTGTGTTTTGCAAGGAAAATCAATCTCTTAACATGAAAAGAACAGTTCTGAAGGTTTTCCGGATTATTAGCACACTTATGAGGAAGAAGCAACATTTATAATCATTGTAGTTTTTCTGATAGACCCCTTCTGGTACAATCCCTAAGAGAAACATGGGTTTCTATGGAAACGGCAATAAGAAGATCCAGCAGTTTTCTTGCCACATCCACTAGCTCTCATTAGGTCTAATCTCTTTTTGCTAAAATACTGATTAAATGAGAGATTGGAAGTTATTACCATGGCCTAATTACAATCTCCATATTGGCAAAGAGAAAATAGATGAGGATATATGGGTTTGTTATCAGCTTTTATCAATTTCAATAGAGTAGCCAAAGTTGTGGAATCCAGTCCCATCAATCTACAACCTATTTATCATCCATGAATCATTTATTTTGTGATCGATTATGTGTAATTGTTCACTCACAGCAATTTAGTGTAAGCCAATAAGGAGTCTTAAACAACAGCAACTTCATTTGCTAATGTCGAATTAATGCAATAAACATCCTGGTAACAAATGAACACATTCCTTGTGATATTTACTAGTAATTTCTTCTTGGGCAACAGGGAGATATGAAACATCTGGACTTGATTCCTCTAAAGTGTCCAACAGATAGATCATTAAACCTCATGGTAAGCCATTTAATTCCTCCTAGACTTGTCAGTCTTCTAAATAATCTTTTTTTATAATAGTCTTTTATCTATAGAAAAGTTCAAGTTCCTAATCAAAAAGAAAATAGGATGGAAATAGATCTTTTTAACAACAAACCTACCTTCCATTGCTCATTAGTCCTCCATCTCCTCTTTGAAAAGTGACTGGGATTTAAAAAAAAAAAAAACAAGAGAGGAAAATAAAATCAGTTAGTAATAATTAGTAATAAAAAAAATCAGAGTTTTCATCACGCAAGACTAAAACCTCTGGACATTATAACAAAATATAATGCAGCAGTTACAAGAAAGAGAAACATGCCACATTGAGAGCTTCCACTGGACAGATTTAAATCAATCTGCCCTGTAGCCTGTAAGCCAAAATTGCAGGATGGCTAAAGAATCCTGAATTTACTATGGGTCTTTGACATGACTATGTTGTGTGAGACTACATCAGGTGGTGAAATTGTGTTTTCCTGGCATGTTTCTGCTTCAGTATATAATGACATTATACCAGTATGTTAATGACATCGGTGTCAAGATGCAGCAGCATAATGCCACCACACAAATATTTTCTCCCATAGGATAAATGCAAAGAGGTGGCAGTCCTGCTAGAATTATAGTGGAGGAAAGACAAGTATAAATCCTACCCTCACTTCCCTCACACATACAAGATAAAAACATCACACACGCAAATGCAAATACATCAACATTACATGGGGGAAAATCCCTTCAGTCTTTCCCTGAAGGATGCCAAGGATACACTTTGAAGTATAAGAATCATGTTAGAAATCCATAAATAGATCCTTGACAGAAAAGTCCCTGCCCCCATCGTATTCACAGGGGTATATTTCAGGATGGCCCACAGTTGTAAACCCCATTTCTCAGATGCTGCTTTCAAATGTAGGGCAATATAGGTGGTCCTATATTGTGGTCCTATGTTATTAATTCCTTTATATACTAATTTTAAGCCAACCTTTGCTTCACACTTGCTGAACAGCAAGTGCAATTAATGCACTGTAGAAATCACTAGGTATTAGGAAACAAGCCAATGAGCAGACCTGGTCCTTCAGTGGCAATACTCTATTAATGATTTTCGGAGATCGTTCCGATTAAAGTGCCCTACAGAAGACTATTTTAGTGGTCCAGCCTGGATCCTGAAGATCTTGGACAAAATCCACATCTATGAATGAAGATTGCAATTTCAGATGGAAAGAAGGTCCATGGTCAGCTTAGTTAAAAATAACCTCCAAATAGGGAATTCTGACCACCTTCCTGGGGTAGACATCTTCATTAATAAATATATAGTCACCAAAGCATTTGCAAGGTTCTCCAGCTGTGACCCCCAAAAACACAGAAATACCTTTGTTGTATGTAGGCTGACTTTAACCATCTCTGTCAGATACTGCACTCTCAGCTATATAACAATACAGCACCAAGATGAAAATGCCATGATTAGGAAAGAAGTTGACATAAATCTGGATATCAGTAGCATACTTGTGATACCTCATATTTTGCCAGTTTATCAGTTCTCTAAGGGGCTTTGCAATACACATTTAACAAAATTTAATGGTGATAAAACGAACCCCTTTGGAATCCCATATAGAAGGGCTTTTGGGGTTGATGATTAATTATCCATTACCACAGAATGGACTACTGTTTCTGCTGGAAAGCCACTGTAATTCTATTTCGCATCAGACTATTTAATAGCTGTATTTTGAAAGCGTTAATCTGAAACAATTAATGAAAAGAAAATCAAAAGTATGGGAAGTATTAAATAAAAACCTGCTTTCGAAAACACCACATGCTAAAAGCATTGCAGCTAATTATCTCTCGATCTGACACTACTTTCCAGTTATGTTGCTTTTTAATGGACTATCAAGTGATCATATCACTCTGCTAAAAGTGAATAAACTAATGCTAAAGAGCTATGGAAATCGTTTGTGAATATGCAAATAAATGGGTGCTGTCTAGCTGTGTCTCAAAACATGTTGTTAAGAAATGTATCAGTAGAAGCTTATTTAATGTTCTTTTTCTTTCCCATCTTCCATTTCTTCCAGACATTCTATCTCTGTCAAAGCAACAATGATATAAACCCAGAAACAGACCCCCTAATGTATTCAATAATGAACTTTATGAATTTGGTTTAGTATTTTATAGGGGACTTCCAGGATAACATAGTCTACACTGAAAATAATTTCACATCTGAGATTAATATGTTTGTTTAGGCTACAGACTGATATTAACATTTTAATTTTAAAAGAAATAGTGTCACTCTGTATGTGTATGTTAGAGAGAGAAATTTTAAATACGACAAATGGGGAAAAATAAGATTTTTGGTCACCTACATATTTATTTCTGTAGGACTCTCTAGCATAGCTGGAGGGGGGAATACACAGGAAGAGCATACCAACAACTGTCCCCAGAGGTGCTCCACTTGCAGAGCCATGAAGTATGCAGTATACTTCTGAGCATGCTGGAGACCACATCATGAGAAGACGTGCTTCCTACACTATTTGTATTAAGCTGTAGTTCATCTCCTTGGGCCGGCAGTAGTCTGCTGGCACAGAAGACGGGTAGATGGCACCACTCTGCCCCACCTTTGGGGTCACTAGCATCTAATGGTAACCCTGCCTTGTCCTTGTGCACAACCTCACTTTCTGACCATCCAATAAAAGCCTTGCGCTTTATGGAAGAGATACAGCTAGGTATTGGCTGAAAGAGAGAAACTCATCAGAGAGAAACAGCTATGGGCCAGGTTGTGGCTTGGAAAGAGGAGGCTCCTTATGCTTGCTTCCACTTTGCACACTGATGCAGGAATGGCTACAACCTTCCCATAATGTGGAACAAGAAAATACTACAGTCACTGTTCTTGTTCGACAGGCTTCGTCTGATCAGCTAAACTCTCCAATCCAAGGCTGTAGATCTTTTTGAAACCAGAGGACATTACTGGCAGATCACAAAATCATTTCGTATTTCTGATCCCCTCGAAAAAAAGGGCTACCTCAGATTTGCAGGAACACATCCATTTCTCTAAGACTTAACAAGGAGAAGGAAAAGGCAGCTAACGGCACAAAAGACACGGCCACGCTGCCAAAATAAGCACTTCGTTTATCACTCCTGTCATATGTTTTGTCAGCATTTTTTGCCTGCAGTTTGATTTCTGAAATTACAAAACAAGTCTAAATGCTGAAAAAGAGCATATTTAATGCAACACAGTCTTGTAGATGTCAATGTAAAATAAAATGCCCAAACAAGCTGGCTTTATTCAGGCTGTCTCCATTTCAAATCAATGCTGAACAGTCTCAACGGGCAATGGGGGAGGAGGAAGAGGAGGGTCTCTCTAGCTCTAACCCAACCCATCTTCTCTTGCCTTTTATCACTGAGAAAGCATGAAAGGTCTTTCAGCATTATCTATATCTGATATATGCCCTTAGTATGGTCGAAGTCCTGCATTAGGTGCCAGGAGGAGATTGGCTTTTAAAAGAAGATGAGGGGAAAACAAGAATAGTGATTTCCAAGGGATTCTCACCAGACTATACTGCAAGAGCTGCAAAAATGCAGAGTATACTCCAAAATGCATTTAAACTGTATACAATGTAAAGAAATTATACAGTATATATTTGTATGAAGAGTATATGTTAAAAGACCTTTTTGCATGTTTTTTTTAAATATATAAAGAAGTATCTATTCTATTTACTAATATTATCTGACAAGGTTAAACCTAATCTTCATGCCTGCTAGAACTGGAAAAATACAAATATATAGTAAGTTGACATTTTGAGGCAAGAAGCTTCAGAAAGCTTTCTATGTGACTATCTCTAATAGGCCACATTTTCCTGCCACAAATGAAAACTTTAATGTTGCCAGCCAAGTCTCATTCCTTTTCCTGATAAGCTGTTCCTCAAATATGAATGTGGATTAATCCTCTTTTAATAAGCATTAACTCAGAACAGATAATCAGTGTATAAAAATTCCATCAACTCTTCTGCCTGCCTTTGGATGATTCTGTCAAATAATTTATACTCCTCTCACAATTTTACGAATTATGCATGATACATTTAGAATGCCATGATTTCCTGTTTTTAATTTGTTTATATTTATTAAGTTTCAAAAAATCTTTAATCCCTTAGGGCACTAGTCACTAAATAAGCTTACCTACTCATAACTGAATGTACACATTTACTTTCCTTGCATGGCTGATGGCCTGTGCATTCTTGAAGAAACCTTGAGTATTCAAGTGAGTGGTTATTGGCACACCAATGAGTCAGAGGACACATGAAAGATACATGGATATATGGAGTCTCTCTTGTTTCTGCACAGGAGCTATGTGAATTTACTGTACAGAAACCTGTGTAGAAATGTGATGACACATTTGTAACTTTCCCTACTAAATGAATCAATTCTGTTCCAGAATTGTAATGGATGGGAGTGAAAGAACTTGCATACTGTACTAGAAGGGATACCTGTTTTGAGCCAGCTCCTTTTCTTTGTGCCACGTGCAAACCTGTGTTGCATGTTTGTATCTGGGGAATGTGAATAGAGGGTGAACATGAAAAACAGGAAATTAGTGTATAACTCAGTTTCCATGTGCATAGCAGAAATTTTGCTCTTCTAGAGGGTGTCAAATATGCACAGACATGTCAGGACAAATTGTCCTCTACAATCTGCACTGCCAATTGCTAAATAAGGAATAAATCATGCATTTGTGGTGCTGACAGACTCCTGTGTCCGGCTTTTGCTTTGCTGATACAATGCCTTTTTCCAAGAATATATATTTAACCCACTGGTTCCAGTTATGTCACTACTGCTTCCCAGCTAGTGGAGTCACTTATTTCACTCACATGGTAGACATTCATACCTTTAGTGCTTTATGTTTCAGGTTCAATCCCTGCTGATGAATCATGCAGGGGTGGGGTGGGAGGGGGTGTTGTTACAAGTGATGGCCTGTGGACCTGAAGGCTACATACATATTACAGATGTTCCACTGTAAATAACCAAAAACCATGTACGAGGACATATTATTCATTATTTGTGAATATGTGAAAATGTTCACAAATCCAGAAAGTTACCTAAGTTTTAGCCCAACAGATTAATCTTCCCCAGCCCAGCTATGTAGCAGCAGCATTTCATTTGCTATTTATTATTTTTCTGATTAAAATATTTCAGTGATTCAGTCATGCAGAAGAAACAATACCTTTCTGGTGGCCAATCATATAACATAAATAGCAAATAGTCCAAATGAACAATTCACAAACTTCCCATAATCAGAAAATTATCAGTCCAAATATTTAGCAAATATTTTCAAATAACAAATACATGCCATTTAAAAAAATCAGTGACAATTTGTGAATAATTCGCAAATAGAGTTGGAAAACAAAAAAAGAATGTCACAAAAAAAAATTAAAAATGTTCTTCCTTCTTTTGTTTGTTTTTTTCAAAACTTTCCAACCAGTTGTTTATGAAGCAAAGCAAAAATCGAAATTTATCACAAATATACCTAATGAACAGTTTGACCAGTACTATTACATATTCAGATATTCATGTTTTATGTATTCATGAAGGAAGCAGATGTTTGGCCTGAGCAAAAATGTACTTCTTTCACAAACAAATATATTAGGATAAATTCACCTCCAATGTAACTTCACTGAAATTCACCTCTGATGACGGTGAATTTGGTTCTAAGCCTGTCTAAAAATGTAGGTCTGGAAGCTATTTTAGCATACATGGGTTACAACTGACTATGGAAGGAACAACCTATAGACTTGAGTCTTCTCAGATCTGTACAAACTGGCTAAGTGAAAATTTCACTGGCTAAGTGAAAATTTAAATATTTTGTGACTATAGATCATATAACCAACTCCAAATTCATGCTGTCAGGAACTTGATGTGGATTTGAGATTCTTCTTGGGGAACTCAGAGCCTGGACATAAATCAGTAGATTTTGCTAATCTCCAAATGCAATTTTGTGCTAATTGTGACAGTTTCTGAAGACCATGGGTCAGATTTTGATCTTTGTTCCCCCGGTGTAAATGGACTTCATTGAAGTAACTCTTGATTTACTCATTATGAGGGAGATTAGCATCTAGCCCAATGTGTTCAGAACACACATGAATTAAGTTACTGATATACAGTAGTATGTGCCTCCCAATGAAATGAGAAAAGCATTAGAGTCTGTGGTTACTGTCTGTCAAGCTGTGTCAAGCCTTACTCTTATCTGAACAAACATGCCAATAGTGCTGTTTTGGCTAAGCCATTCATGAGTTTTCAAACCTTCTCTTTGGGTACAGTTGTTCCTAATAACGATACAAGGATTGTGTGGGCAGGTGGTATCACCTCCTCCCCCTCCTTGTCACACCTCTCAGCAGCCAGCTGTGCCCTCCTGCAGAGCTGCATACAACTCCAGAGATGGCTGAAATGTAGACAGAGCTGCAGAGAAGCAGCAAGAAGGGAGGAGTGGAAGGTTCCAATGAGCAGCAGGGAGAGAAGTTAACTGTACAGGGAGTGCAGAGAATGAGCATACTTTGAGCAATGGAGAAAGAGGGGGACCCATTAGCACAAGGTAAAAGGAAGAGGAATTATGGTAGGATAAGCAGAAGCACCATTTTAAAGGTCTGTTTTCAAGTAAGCCAGGAGTCTGGGGCTGCTGGAGGATTCTGGGTACATCTTTGTGAGTTTTTATTGCAACTTTTTGAGGAGAAAATAACCTAAAATTCCCTGAGAGGCATGCACAGCGTACTAGTAGCTGGGAGACTAGTGGCCCACAAACCCCCAACTTATTTGGAAAAATATCCCTTGTCAAAATTCTTGGCATTTGGCAGGTATGACTGAGAGATGTACTACATGCCACAAAATGTTGCACACTTATACTGGAAAACATTGAAATATATTGGCCACTTACACTGTAGTGCATGGAGATAATGTAAGAATTTTTGGGATTGTGACACTCATGCTTAGATATGAGAATTGAGGTCAATTATTTGTATTAATTATTACAATTAACTGGATACACTGTATCTCTTGACCATACATATGTTGGCAAAGCTGTTTGCAACCTGCTGTTTCAGCCACAGTTCATTTATTCTTCACACAACTTTAATCACATTCATGATAATGGCCTACCGTATGTTATGCCTTATAAAAAATGATAACATGAGTTGGTTGTGGATTGGACAGGCAGAACAAAGGCAAATGCTTCAATTAATAAAAAGCTTTAAAATGCCTTAAAGACCTACTTAGTGTATCAGTGTGTGTGTGTGTGTATGGGTTAATCACTGGCTAGGTTTGAAATAAGTGCAGATCTGAAAACCCCATGCACAGGCAGACTCATGTACAGTGAAGAGTGGGATCTGGGATAAGTTCTGCTTCTCTGGCCAGGTGCAAAGGCCTTCAGAAATTTGCAAGTTAAATACACGAATCCTCAAGAGCAAAATTTGGCCCTTTGTGACTAATGCCTGCCTATCGTAGCTCTGTTAGTTCAAGCATTGCCCTGAAAATTACCTTTCAAAATTGCATAATTTAGAGGGGTTGGATGAGTAAGAAGTATGCAGAATTATAATGAAAGAGAAGTTAATTGTGGTAGATTGTAGCCTTCTTCTGAAATCACTAGCAGAGTCAATACCACATTATTATAACAGATGGGGAATGGGAGTGTTTCTCCTTGCACTTGGTTTTAATTCTGTATACTTGCTATGATTATAAACACTTATGCTAATGGTTGCAGTGACATGTTGGTGAGGTAAGAGACAGACTAATGGACAGTACCTGCAGGGGTGAAGGTGAAGGACTGAACTGCAAAACAAGAAAGCAAACACATCGTGAGTTACAGACCCTGATAACAAGCACTGATTGCAGGGCACAAAGTTCCCTTGGAATTCACTCATCTATAGTTTAAAATCATATGCAGGTTATAACAATTGATCTTTAAGCACTAGTCAGCCAGCAGCCAATGAGAAATAAAGGTTGAAGAAAGGTGAATAGTGAATTTTGAGAATTATATTTGATGAAAGTTAGTTCTGAGGTGCGCATGCTATCCTCTTTATCATAAATATTAGGATGAGCTCTGAAACATGATGTCGTACGAGCTTTCATTGTTAAGAGCATACAGCATTTCATAATTCTGATAATGGTCATTCTGTGTCACAATGCAATGTTCACATAACGTTTAGGTGCTGCAGATGTCATGAGAGAGAATGAGCTACATTAGACAACAGCCTATGGTAGTCAATTTAAGCTGTATTTTAGCAGGGGATTGAACCAGATGACCTCCTGAGTTCCCTTCCAACCCTGATATTCTATGACTGCTCACAAAAATGTGCCATGCCAACTCACAAAGACATAGGCCAAAATCCCTTCTCTGGAAAAATGAGGCTTAGTATGCATTTAGTTAATTCATTTGAAGTACATGGAAAGGTATGACACCTCCATAAGGAAATGAGACTGCTAAAATCCTCATGTGTTCAGGGCCGGCTCTGGTTTTTTTGTTGCCCCAAGCAAAAAAAAAAAAAAAAAAAACAACTTGCGGGGCGGCTGGAGCCAGGGTGCAAACTTTCCGCTACCGAGACTCCCTGCGCTGCAGATGTGCCCCGGGCAGTGGAGTGTGTGCCCTGGCTAGCAGAGGGGAGAGAGAGGGAGCGGGGGGGTGGGGGGGAGAGAAGGGAAGCTTCTCTGAAGTTTCCTTCAGCCAGGGCGCTCACCACTTGGCCCCTCCCGCTGTGCTGCTGGCCGGGAGGGCTCCGCACCACTCTGGTCGGCGGAGAGGGAAGAACACAGGCTGCTGGGCTTGCTGCAGACCTGGCACCGGCTGGGGCTGACAGAGCGCGCAGCCGGCTCCCAGCAGGGGGCTCCCCTCCTCTGCGCTGCCGCCCCCTATAGGGTGGCCAGAGCGGCAAACAAAAAAAAAAAAGATTGTTTAGGATTGGATGGAATACCACCCCTTAGAATCTGCCGAGCTTACTTGGCTGGTGCCTGGAGCCGGCTCTAGATGTGTTATCAGCTTAATGTAAGTAAGTGATAAAATAATGTAACTACTTCCTACTGTTAATTATCCTCATTAGATAGACAGATAGATACATATGTATCTATCTGCATGAATTAACAAAACCTCTCAAAGTAGAAACTGTCATCCTGTATATACACATTATTAATTACAAGGAAAGAAAGAAAACACCATGTGCAAACAGCCTACAAATAATGTTACTTCACCACTGTGGTCACTCAGGCTCACTGTATAGAATTAATAAGAAATCAATAAGATTTTGGAGTGAGTTTAGCCTGGCATGCTAATACTGCCAGCAGTAAACATGCGTGAATTGTCAACAGTGCTTAGCCTGGGCCAAGTCATGAAAGCTGTTTTCCTCTTTGAAACCAATAATGTGCTAACATTAATTAGTATATTGGGCAAGAAAACTAGCTGGAAAATACCTCAATATTTTAAGAGTTATTTTTCATGTAAAATTGGCCAAAAGTTGGAGGTGGTTTTTTTCTTGTTTTTTTTTTTTAATAGAATCGTATGTAATTTTATTATAACTATCTGACTTCTCCACAACCCACAGGAAACTTGAGATATATCAGCTATAGGAGTGTTACCAGTCCTGACAAAACAGAATAAAGACATCTGATGGGGAAAATAAGAGAATTTTTATTTTTATTTTTCCTTACCAAACGTAATTCTCTGAGGCTAGATTGTGACTGTAGGCAGAGCACTGAGCAAAATGTGTGTGTGAGAGCTGCACCACACTGCTGGGGTAGCTCCAGGGGACATTGTGCTTCACAGACACGTCTGAGGCCCTACATCTCACCCACTGCAAGCAAGTAATTTATTGCTTGCTTATACCAGCACTAAATTTATTACTTGCCCTGTACAGGCTCAGCTACTCTCAACAGTGAGTTGAGGTGGATGGAGCCAATGCTCTGCCCATTCCCCTCTCCTTCCTTCCTCAGCCCCCAACTCCAGACAAGGAGGCAGTGGGTGAATAGTTCTGCTTACTTGTATGTGCCTAATAGGGTGACCAGATAGCAAGTGTGAAAAATAGGACAGGGGATGGGGAGTAATAGGTACCTATATAAGAAAAAGCCCTGAATATTGGGACTGTCCATATAAAATCAGGACATCTGGTCCCCCTAGTGCCTAAACCCAAAGTTTGGGGCAAACATAGGAGTTAAGTGGTGAAGTTGGTGGGGGATTCATGCTCCGTCTTACTGTCATGTGGTTATGTAGTCTGACTCGCAATCTAGCTCATAATTAGAGTTGGGGGTACTGAAAGACTGCCTTTTGCAACAAGACTTGGGTGAGAGGTACAGTTAATCCTTTCTGTACTTTTGTTATGATAGATGTGCTGGAGATGTAAAAGACTGTCTTACAGTAATGATGAAATGTGGTCCACAGCAATGCATTTAAAGCTTCTCCTACATTGGCATTTTTACAGCACAAGTTAAACAGGCATACAACATTCATCCATTCCACCTTTATTTGTAAAACCAGCATTGTTAGGGTTGGGTTTTTTAAAATTAGTTCTGATAGCACCTGTCCTGTTCATGATAGAACCTGACAAGTTTGTAGTAAATAGATACTGTTCTTACCAGCATAATTGCTCAGCCCCTTCCTCTTCTTTCTTCGCCAATACAGCCAGATGCTGAAACCCATCAGAATTACCCAGCATGCCCCACCAATGCCAGCTATAAAGGCAGGCTGCTTGACAACATCAGTGATTTGTTCAGTTATGCTGTTGTTATTTTCAGTGATGACAACTTCGTTACGACCTCCTGCACAAAGGAAAGTCAGTATCATATGTTTATAATGTACTCATAATGCAACCAAGAACCAGAGACCTGAAATGGAAAAGAAACAACAGTACTGTGCTTCAAAATAATTTTCCATGATGGGGTACAGGTAGTTGGGTGTGGATTTATAGGGTGTTCAAAAACAGATTTGAAGGCAATGTTTCCTGCAAGAGAACCAACAGTTCATTGCAGTTATTCAAACAGATGTTGAAAAAAATCTACTACACTACTGTCCTCATAAGCTAACAGATGGCAGCTCACAGTCAGTTTTTGTGAAATATTCTTGATATGGGTATAAGCAGAATACCACAAAGAGAGACAAAGACACAAAGTGACTGGAACATAGACTATATGCTGTCTTGACTGTATCTAAAGATTTAGAATTTATTGACTTCCTGCATATGTCCCATTTTCCTTCTCTTGATTTTAAAACTGAACTGGTAGCTCAGTATCTGGCTTGATAACAAGCCCCTAATCTAAACTGTTATGTGTGGATGGACGTCACACAAATGCCAAAGTGTGTAGCCACAGAACTGACAAACACTGTGATTGCTCAGTTATTAGAAACTCTCTTCAAAAATATCTCACCTCTCCAATCTGAGCCACAGACTCAAAAATTCAGCAGTTATAAAAATATGAAAATCAGATAACTTTTTGAACAGAAAATGTGAATAGTAACCTTGTACATGTTTGGTGTAAAACATCTTACTCAGTGTGGGTTATTTTAAATGATGCCAAAATTATCCACTTTACTATTTAGAGCATTCGTGAAACAGCTTACAGCATTTTTAAGATATAGAGGAGACGATTCAGTGCTGCAAATTACTGTATTATAAAAAGCAAATATTTGGACTCTTAATTACAGGAACTAGCAAATTATAAGAACCTATCCCCAATGTAGGAAGTAGAATATCTGTAGCAGTAAAGTGGTTATTTCAGGCAAATTGTTATAAGTATTGTAGCATTATGCCTTGCTGTGAACATTTCTATATTCCTCTTCTATAATTCAGCAATGGTTAAATTCACTCTTCACTTCTTGGAACACAACTGCTGCTATGTCAGCATACTGGCTGTAGTCTAAAGTAAACAAACAAAGTCATTTGCTAAAGTCAATGCAAGAAAGAAAAGACTTTAAGGATCTGATTCTTATTCCCATTAATTCTCCTTTACACGACTCCAGCAGCCTTGCAGTGGATGTAAACGTAATATCCCCTTTAATGCCCCCTTTCGTTGCCAAATCAGTGTAATGCGGCCTTAATATAAATGAGACTCAAGTCCAGAGAACATAAGAGTTCACTTCACTTCATTATGCTCCACTTGTCTAACCATACTGTATCTGTCAGAGCCTCCACCCCTTACTCAGTCATTGATGTCAATTGCAGCAATGCCTTAGTGACAAGCCCGGTTTAGATCTTATACTTCATTCAGAGATGGCTGAAGTTACTTATTAATAAATATGATGTAGTGAATTATTTGCTGGAACTGCTGTTAGTAATTCATGTGATTTTATTATGCTTTTTCCCTATCTGATTACTCATATCAATACTTAGTAATTCTGTCTGCCTTTGTGAACAAATGGTTCAAATGCTATGCTTGATGTTGGCTTGGTTTTAGTAGTTTTGTTGAAAAATCACTGACAATTGTACTATAAAGAAAAAAAGCAGGGAATTTTAGGAAACACCGGAGAGTAGAGTCAAGGGAGAAAAGCCCTTGACTAATTATGGCTGAAGGCAACATGCACTCTCCCTTATATACATTTGGTAATTTTAAAGCATTGCGTTGCATTGTGCCTGAAAATTCAACCACAGACCACAAAACCTGCCACAGTGCTTTCCAAAACTTTTCAATTTTATCAGGCTAATTCTCAAAGCCCCAGTGCTTCCCACCCATTATATGGTACGAAGGCCAAAAGCTCAGTGGAAACCAGTGGGCAAGGAAAAGATGAGAGGGAGCAGTGGCTCCATCAGATGTTTTCCTCTTCTTTGGTGCTCTTGGAACCCTTCTTTTGGTGCACCATAGAGTTGAGT
The DNA here is from genome assembly GCF_003597395.2 of Chelonoidis abingdonii. NCBI lineage: Eukaryota > Metazoa > Chordata > Testudines > Testudinidae > Chelonoidis > Chelonoidis abingdonii. The sequence goes on from NC_133769.1 coordinate 187,211,099, forward strand.
CTCCCAGGGCTAGAAAGGAAGGAGCCTCTCTCCTTGTGTACCTCAAGGGCTCAAAGGGACAGGAGAGGATGTGGTCAGGCAATGGAAGTGCTGCTCCTGAAGAACGCATGGAAAAAGGAAGGCTAGGGGAACACTTTGGATATGCTGGCTCCTTGAATAGATGTCCAGGAATCCAAAGAAAGGTAAGGAACTGCTCTGAATGAGCTCTTCTCTACCATCTACTGATGGGGGGAAAAACCTCAGAAGCAGACCATATTTTTATGGCTGTGTCTACTCCATGGAGGTCACTAGCAAAAATACCTGCTCTGCCAAACTGATCAATTTTGGCTGTTTTGGGTTAAAATTAAGTCTTGGATGGAGGGATAATGAAATGTAATCATTATATAAATGAGAAAAAAAACCCTGTATTTAATATGCCCTAACTATAACCTCATTTGCTAAGGACGATAGTGATGCCAAATCCAAATGAAAGTAAGAGGGGGTTATGACAGGTGTTCCTATCTGGTAGTGTAGGCTCTGTTAAAAGGTTCTTAGATACCATTTTACTCTTCTCCTCCAGTGTTTAAAGAAAGAGATGATTTTCTGCCCATACAGAGTCCTTGATCTTACCAGTGATCACTATAGCTGAAATCGTTAATAAGCTGGTCTAATGCCTGAGCCTTAGACCTGGTGAGGGGACAGTGCTGCAGTGAAAGACGGCACACAAGAGGCAGCAGCGGTGAGGTTGTCTGCTTCCTGATGAAATCACTAGAAGCAGGAAGACTGGGCTAGTGGTAGAACATCAGAACCCAGCATTCCAGCTAAAGGGAGCGGGGCAATGCAGAGGCATCACTCAAACCCAACCTCCCCCACTACTGGCAGGAGGTGAACTCATTTGATCACAACTCTGGAGTCTGGGACTCTGCTGAGCTCAGACAACAAATCATGAGTGCGGATGCACTGAAGGGAAAGGAGAGGGATGTGTTAAAGGGACATTCGTCCATTGGACTTTTCACACCACAAAGGACTATCACCCACAACACTGTGGCGAAGGTATTTTACTTATGGCTTGCCTGCTTTTGAATCATCACTGGGGTGTTTTCCCAAATTACTACTGTGTTCCCTCTCCTTTTAATATACATTTTATTTTGTTATACACAAACAATGTGCATGCAAGTGGAGAAGCATGGCCTCTGAGAAGCACCCAGGCATGATGATTAGTTTTCCCAGATTTCTGGGTCGGGGCTCGAGCTGGTTCTGTTTTGTAATGTTAAGAGGAACCCTAAGATATGAACATAGCCTTTGGTGCTACCACTACCACCTGGCAGAAAGGTTACAGAAAGGAATCTCGTTTCCCTATAGAAACCTTAAACCCTGGACTGGACATTCTGCCTTCACAATGAGGTCAGAAACAGGCTCTCCATGAGTAGTGGATGCACAAGAAACTCCACAAGGAGAACCTCAGAGGAGCTTTCAGACGATTTTATCCCCTCCCAGAGCCTCTTCCAGAGGAAGATGCAATCTGTCTCCAAATTAGGTCAACTTACCTTCTAAGTTAGCAGCCTGGATGTTTGTTCTACCCTTCAGTGCTTAGCAATTACATGTGCAAAAAGTAATAATTCATTTAAATGTCAAAATAACATATGCTTTGTGATTTCAGTAGCTGAAAAGTAAATGAACACAGATGCATATTTCCTGTTGACGTAAAACAAAATTAATCTAATTGTAAGGAGTTTGGGGAACAAATTACATTAATTTTGTATTTATTTGTCTCATATTTAATTAAAAGTAATATATATGTCATCCAAGGTATCAATGTATTATTTCATATACTGCAGGTGTTTCTATAACAATGCTGTCAATTCTACAAATTAGAACACATATGAGGGATGTGTGTGACCTGTCACGCTCCATTGTTCTTGCAGACAAAAATATAATGAAATATGGACCAAAAATTAATTAGACACATCAGATTCGATTGTACCTATTACTGTGAAAGTTTGCAGCTGTTCCTCATATTAATACACCAACTATAAAATATAAGTATGAACATGCCAACTGATTACTGAAATAATAGCTATATTATTAATCAATATTATTTTAAAAATTATTTCTTCTTACAATCTAACTTCATTTTCTTCTCTAGCATCCTCAACACTGGTGAGAAAAAAATTAGGTTTTTTTCCCTAGAAATAGCAAGTTTGACATATATTTCTTTACAGAAGCTTTGCAAGGTTTGAAGACACATGCAGTTCATGGAAAGAACACAATTCATAACTCTTTCTTTGTATTAGACCAAGCAATCAAAGTATAGTTTCAAGATTGTAATTACAAATCACAGTAAGAAAGTATTTTAATGTATTTAGGGAAGAAAAATTTATTATAGATGTCTGGATATGTCATTAGAATGGCACGGTAAGATATCACTGTGGTATTATTTATATTGCACCATAGTTCTGCAGATAATTTAAAAAAAATCACATTATGGTCCCTTCCCCATGTAATCAAAATTTTATCCTGCAAACACACATGTGAGTAACTATTCACTTGAGTAGTCCCAGGGGCATAAATTATGGAATCACCAAAATACAAGGCTGGAAGGGACCTCAAGAGGTCATCTAGTCTCTGCACTGAGGCAGGACTAAGTAGACCATCCCTGATAGGTGTTTGTCTAACCTCTTCTTAAAAACTTCTAATGATGGGGATTCCACAACTATCCTTGGAAGCCTATTGCAGTGCTTAACTCTCCTTATAGTTAGAAATCTTTTCTAATATTTAGCCTAAATCACATTTGCTGCAGATTAAGCTGATTCTTTTTTTGTCCTATCTGCAGTGGATGTGGAGAATAATTGATCACTATCCTCTTTATAACATCCCTTCACATATTTGACAACGTTATCAAGTCCCCCGGAAAGTCTATTTACATGAGTAAAGTTACTTACATAAGTATTTGAGGATTGCAACCTATAATGATTCCCCATTTACAATTACATTTTGAGACCTGTCAGTTAGCCAGTTTTTAATCCATGTAATGGGTGCTATATTGGTTTTTCATTGTTCTCGTTTCTCAATCAAAATATCATGTGGTACCATGTCATCTCTTAGGGAAATCTAACTATATTACATCAACACTATTACCTTACCAACCAAATCTGTAATTTCATCAAAAATGATATCAAGTTTTTCTATAAACTATAGAAAAAATATGGAAATGTAAGTGAAAAAGGGAACCAAAATCAAAATAGAAAAGACCTTATCTGTCACTTTTCATCTCAAGGGCATTAAATATGTAGAAAGTGCTACCAGATAAGATTGTTGAGGCAGATATTCTGGGATCATTAAAGTAAGAATTAAATGACATAATGAGTATAACAATGAATAAATTAAAAGTCTCTAAGTTCCAACTGGCATTTTCCGATTTATGATGTACTTACATTCTGTCTCTTCCACAAACAGAAACATATCTTTCCATGTAGCTCTGGGGTATATTAACCAGTTTTGTAAGAATCAGGGAAGGACTGATGGCTCAGTCCTGCAAGGTGCTGAACGCTGTAGCCCAGGTCCAGCAAAGCATATTCGCACATATTTAACTTGACGCAAGTGAGTAATGGGACTACTACTCACATGTTTCAAGTTAAACGTGCTTAAATGCTATGCTGGATTAGCACCATTTGTGTTCAGCATCTTGCAGGATTGAACCTTTAAAGCAGTACTTCCAGAGACACTTCACACAAAAATCAGGTCATTCAAAAGTAATGAACTAAAAGTGAAAGGTCAGTCTCTCGGTAGAGATCATTTGAAGGGAGGCCCCAGATTCATATCTAGTATCCTTCCCAAGGTTTTTTGTAATAGCTGAGTTCATTATTTTCAGTCTTGCAAGGTTCTTTTCCTTGTCATATACGATCCCATGAAGCTTCAATGAAGAGACTCACCCTAAGGGTAGATCTATCTTAATCTCTCTTTTCAGACTTCCTCTCCAAAAAGAAATACAAGAGAAAAAACCTAAATCGAAACTTCTGCATTGCCCTACTTTTGAGAGGATACATTTGTAACGTGAATGTCATTAACCACTTAAAAATGAAGCTTAAATAGGACTTAAGTGGGAGCTAGCTCTTGTGCTGGCTTTTCTCCGATGAGTGAATTTCACCCCAACTCAAATGAACATTCTAAGTCTGAGACATTGCTTTAGTTACATTTTCCACTTTTCCACATTTTCAGTAGTCTCTGCCAAGAGTCCTAAAGGCACAGTATAAGAAATAGAAGAGGCAATTACAAAACTTTGTCCCAGTACTCTTTCAGAAATAAATTTTTAAAGCAACATTAACAGCTGGCCCAAAGCCATAGTTCAAATAGATCAAATTAATAAACAAATTCCTATACTCAAAGCACTTTAATGCAGCTCCACAACCAAAAAACTCAATTTAGATCTGTTCAGTTGCCTGCCTCACCCCCAGTTTCTGTTATAGAAGAATCTCAGAAGGATAAGGTTCTAGGTTTCCCTCAGGTCATGAAATTAATTGAGCATGGAAACCACTAATAAGAAACAGTAATTTCAAAGGAAAGAGATGATAATACCAGCTTTCCTCTTTAGTTGGACTAGAGGCCACTTGTTCTTTGGCAGAAGGAAGCCCATCTGCTTGGGATAGCTGAGAAGTGCTAAACTTCAAATGCTCAGAAAACCAACTTTAAACAATGCCTTGAGCAGCAGCAGCTCAAATTAGGCAATACTACAAGCATCTCAACAGGATAAGAGAGCTAGTTCTATAAATCTGTCAACCTGTAGGAGTGGTAAATTCGTAATAAAATATTAAATCAGCTGTGCAGGATAATCTATGTTTTTTAATATGCTTCAGGAAAGGAAGAACTATTTCATCTTATTAGCTGTGAGAACTATACAGAAGAGGAAGCGGCAGTGTTGGCAGGCAGTGGTACATTTAAAGTTAACTAGATAGCTCAAATTGAATTGCACCTTGTTTTTTTGCTCCACTGGATTTTTATGCTTTCAGAAGTGATTTGTGAAAGCTTTTCAGAAATACTAAACAGGTAAAATAAAATAGAGGAGACAATCACTTACCAATTATTATGGGTTGTGGTTCACTTTTTACTCCAACACCTGCACTGGTACTTGCTGCAACTTCCACGCGATACTGAATCCCAGGGTATAGGCCACCTATCACTACAGAGCGAATGGCTGCATCTACTGTTTTGTTGATGTGAAATCGAGTCTCATTACCTAGGCACCAGATCTGGGGTAGAGATTGGAGAAACAAAACAATATGAAAATAATCATGCTTGCAAACAATGGTGCACAAATATTGTATATTAATATCCTGCACTGGAAATACATATATTATGTTGAAATGCAACTGCTAAATTCCTTTAAATGTTTAGGCCTAATTCTGCAAAGCCTTATGCATGTGCTTAACTATACACATGGCTAAAATTCTCATTCTTGCTCTGGCCTCTTTACACCAGGTAAAAGAGCCAGAGCAGCATAAGGGAGCTATCTTAAAGCCCTAGATCCAAACAGTGTACAGGAATGGAGAAAGACTGCCACATGCTATCTTCCAAGGACCCATTTACCAGCCCTGGGGAATGCTGAGAAAAGTGCTGGGGGTGGAGAGGCATGCTGGAGGTGGAGCACATAGCATGGCAGACATTCTTCATGCTACTACTGTCCATAGGCAGCTGGGGATGGGATTCAAAAAGCCCCCAAGCAGCCCAGGATCAGTAGGGTTCAAAGATGGCTTAAAATCACCTACTTCCCCATGCCCCTGGGCTGTAAGTTACATGCTGCAATTCTCAGAGGCACAGCCCAGAATCTCACCCATTGACTTTTAATGACATTAAGCATATGCATACATCTTTGCTGGATCAGGCGCTTGTTCACTTACTATGGCTATAATCTACAGTTTCCTAAAGCTATTTTTTCAGTCTCATTTTTTCCTATTGAATAGAAAATGTGTATCAAACATTACAACAAGAAGCATGTTGAAACACTCCTAAGAATATTATACAAAATTTCCTTTTAAGTATTTTCAGCTTTCTATCCTGGTAGAAAAAGAGTGTGTGCCATTTCTAAAATGCTATGCTATGTTGTTGCTGTCATAACTGAAATTGTTCAGGAATCTAAATTTTGCGGTCTGATTTATTTTACCATGTAATTCAACAAACACAAAAAATGCTTCCTACAGATCCTGATTTGTGCCATATTTCAAACCAGAACTTTGTGGCGCAAGTGGTATATTATTTCAAGGCAGTTTTGCTTCTCTCTCTTATATTTATTCATGAGCATTTCCTGAGACATTTTAGCATTGAGATGTTCAAGGACTCTTTTTTAGTTGAAGGGATCTGTGGAGACTATTACGATAATATTAAAGAATGCATTAACTACCACTCTAATTCCACTCAAGGGAACCAATACATAAAAAATCCCATATATGCATGTATGTAATTACTGTACCAAAGGAAGGTGCTGCTGGTTGCTGACAAAGGGCTGGATTATCACAGACCTTACTTGGCTCAGTAGAAGAGAAAGCAGGAGTAACATCCCCATTGTTCCTATGCTTGGCACTGCTCAGTTTTTGATTTTAGCTTCACAGTAGCAGAGGCTACTCACCTGCTACACCTCCCTGTAAGCAAGGAGTGGGGGATGGAAGAATCCCTGCTTCCCTAGGCTCAAATAGAGCTTATTTGCTGGCCAGAGTCCTGGCCAGGGGCATGAGGGAGTGGGGAAGAATCATCATGATTTGTCCTGATCTGGTCCTAGGAAAGTACAGTATTACATGGTGCTCCTAATTTAAGGCAGACTGTAAGGTTGCAAACCAGTACTTAGTTAATGAAGGCATTTCAACTATTTTGACAACGAAATTGTTGTAGGCAGCAATGAAGGAAGAAACAAAATGTGTAGCTCAGATTGTAGGAAAATGCTGATATTATATTACTTAATAAGAGAAATATCACATAAGCAAGTAGTTACAGATTAATTAAGATTTTCAAAAATAGGTGCATAAAGGTAGGGTCCTAAATTCACACTTATTTAGGCACCTAAATGAGGTACCTAATTTTTAAAAGTGCTGATCATACAATGCTTGCCACAGAGGTAAATGGCAGCTACTGGGTCATTTTTGAAAATCATGTCAATCAGGTACATAAATATGGAATTAAGAGCCCAAATTTAGTCTCCTAGGTTTTAAAAATCTTGGCCTATGTCCCAATGCATATGTATAAAAGTTAAGAGTTAAAGTTGTGTGGATAACTCTTACACATTTTCTGATGTTTTTAATGCTTAACCGCGAAGTCATAACATTCTCTTAAGATAGTTTTTTTAATGGAATTTATATGAAGCAAATATTGACATATTGGAATTGGTATGAAGATGAATTGATGTGAAAATGAGGTTTCAACAGCATAGTTGGTTTAATAAATTGTGGTATTGACCAAACCAAATAAAACAAAACAACAAACTAATACATTACAAATAAATATTGTGTCTTTAAAACACCTACTCAAGGGAGTGAAACATAGAAGAGCCTATAACTGATTTTAAAACAAAGTGCCCGCCTCCCTCCTCCATCTTTCAGTTAGATTCGCCCACATTGGAGCAGGGGGTATAAATTACACCTTCCTGTGTGAGATGACCAAACTCCATCCACAAGTGGCAATTCTAACACTTGCACTCTTCTGGGACTTCTGTTGGGGCAGGGCAGCTTCCTTTTCCACCAGAGGCTCGATATGAGGCCCACTAGCTCAGGCTATTGAAGATACTCACTGAAATAGTGTATCCCCCTACTCACAACCTTCTGACATCCTGAATAGGATTTCTCCCTAAAGAGGGGAAGTTGTGGCCACTTTCCCCAGATGCAACCTCTGGCAATTTTTTTTGCATCTGGAGCTTTGTTCCTGGATTCCCACTAGCTTCCACTGACAGAAACCGATGCTGAATCTGCTCCAAGAGTATGGCTTCTCAAGTTAATTCTCTGACCTCCAGCACGTATTCTGCCAAGCCCATCATTTCCCCCTGGCATTTGGGTAGATGTGATGAGGGTTGAAATGGTTTTACTACTGTTACATCTGCTGTGCAGGGCTATTTCTGTGTGCTGAGGGGTATTTATTTACTGGAGTGGGATGAACAGTCCATTGGATAGCATTTTGCAGCATATCCATGTTGTAAACATTTATTTATGCATAAGTGGTCAGAGCATGGGATTGACCGTTGACCGATATAGCCTCTGAGGATGACACCTTGCAGACACCATATGAATGATGGAGGACAAAAGATAAGTAAAGGGAGCTACTAACCCACTGAGGAACAGAAACAGCAGGCATTGGCTATACTAGTGATGTTCAACCCGTTGCCCCAGGGAGGCTGCTTGTGGCCTGCAGATCTCTAAATTATGGCCCTTAAAGGTGACCATGGAAGAAGATTTGCATTTGATTACAAATTGAACTTCTGTTTTCAGGGTCAAGCCTGGTGATTTTTACACTGAAGTGTTTGAGTCAGCATTGCTGCAGGGCAGGGAGGAAGGAGTAGCTTTGGCTGATCCACTACCAGCTTCCTTGTCAGGCTGTGGGAGTTCTAGGATAGGAACTTGGCTGATTCACCCCGAGCCTAGAGTGGTGCATAGTACAAGATGACTCCTCTCTCCCTCAAAGATCAGTTTTGTTTTTAACATAATGTTGATGCTGCTTAACTTGGGAAAAAAAGGTATAACTGCTCAGACCTCTCTGCTTGTTATTATACAGATGCATATTTTATTATGTCAAAATCAAAATCCACAGAAAAAAAAATCCAACGAAGTGGGTATTCACCCACGAAAGGTCATGCTCCAATACATCTGTTAGTCTATAAGGTGCCACAGGACTCTTTGCTACTTTTACAGATCCTGACTAACAGGGCTACCCCTTTGATACTTAAAAAAAAAAAAGTGATGTTCTATAATTCAACCACACAATTTGGCTTAATTCACATCCTTCCCATTGTACATCAATTCTACCTTATACTCCTGGATGATTCCATTTTGGTGATCTGGTGGGGGAGGGTCCCAGGAAATGCTGATGCTTGTGCTGTTATGGTTTCCAACTGTTAGAACAGTAACAGACTGTGGAGGGGCACTTGGAGCTGTAACAGGTAGAAGGAACAAATAGAAGAATGACATTATTCCAGTTGCTGGATCATTAATTTTGCTTAAACAGTGTAAGAGCAAGCAGAGAATCTATGAAGTTTGCACTCCCATGGCCTTGGAGATGGATACATTCTTGGGCAACGACAATTATGAAAAATGCCTTTCTGAAGAGAAGCAATAGTTGTGGCAACAGAGAAGCAATGCAAATCACTCTTATTTTATTTATTTATTTATTTTAGCATGTCTCAAGTTTACATTAGAATTAGTCTCAGACTTATAATCATTTTCTTATACACATGGTTGCGACTGAATACAGAAATTAAATCTGCTAACTCAGTCTGCCCTAAACTTTGTTCTAACCCCCCTATCCCCACTGCCCCTCCATGTTCTAATATTGCCTAGTGATGAATAGAAGGGGATACTTTTAAAGACACATATCCTTAAGGTATTTAAATGTAGGATATTCCAATTTTTGCCCAGCCAAAGAGTTAAAACACATATGGCTTTAATCTCACTCACATTGCCAGAGAAATGGTCATATATATTGTTACTCCTTTTGATTTGAGGGATTAGCCAAAATTTTGGGGCCTTGTGGGTTGTCCCAGTTAGAGGATAAACTGATGATGGAGTCAGGTATTTCTCTGAAGCAATCCTGTTTATTTACAAAGAATATCAGTGCTCAGACCTCTCCGGGACAGAGCAGGAATCAAACAATCAGAAAAATGACAATTTCTTTGCTCACAGTTCGAAGCCTCTTTCACACAGCACTCAGCTCAAAAAGATTTCTCTATCTAGGCTTTTCCTCGGGGCCATGCTCCAAGTGCTCATCCAGGCCATGCCCCATCTTTCTGCTCTTCCTCTGTGTAGCCTTTTATTTTCTTAGAGTGAATTTAGTGTTATAATATACCACTGTGGGTTCAGCTCTGGTTGCTACCATTTGAAGCTCAACAGAGTGAAAATTGCCTCTGGTGCTTTTTTCAAATGTGGAGATTCTAGAACAGGGGTAGGCAACCTATGGCACGGGTACTGAAGGCGGCACGTGAGCTGATTTTCAGGGGCACTCACACTGCCCAGGTCCTAGCCACCAGTCCGGGGGGCTCTGCATTTTAATTTAATTTTAAATGAAGCTCCTTAAACATTTTAAAATCCTGATTTACTTTACATACAACAATAGTTTGGTTATATATTATAGACTTATAGAAAGAGGCCTTCTAAAAACATTAAAATGTATTACTGGCGCGCAAAACCTTAAATTAGATTGAATAAATGAAGATTCAGCACACCATTTCTGAAAGGTTGCCGACCCTTGCTCTAGAAACACACAAAGTCCAAGGATGCGGATCACAGACACAATCACAATCAAAGTCCTGTCCATACTGCAAATTTTATTAAAGCAATAAGTAAAGTTACAATTACCCATAAATATAGAAATCCTACAAAAAACCATGCAATAATTATAACTGCAGTCATACACAGATCCACAAATATATTCTAGGGTCTGATGGACTTCTCAATAGATGATCATTGCTAGAGGTATGGTTCCTGCTGGAGGGATGAGATCATTCCTTGGGTTTTCCCACTTTTACCCAATCATGGAACCCTCTTTTATATTGTAATTCTGACTACACCTAACTCCTTACACATATGTATGAAGGTGCTCTTTTTTCCTTATCTGTTCTTCCACACCCCATGACTATTGGGTTGCCCCATTTTTTCATAGGTTCTTCTTAGTTCCTCTTATTCTCATTAGCATCTACGCAAAACATGTAGCCTGCAGTCAAGACAGACATTCAAAGATGTTACAATTAGGTGTCTAGTGGTTTTGAACAATACGTTGCAGTCATTACGATCTACTTTCCGTAACATCACATGTTGGCACATCTTTACATTAAACTTGCGACTTTACTGCACGGGGTTATTCCCAGTTCACCCACTCCTGTCAAGTTTTCTTAAGCCTAGGACCTGGTATGGCTAAACTAACATCTTACAGGTCTCAGCCTGCAGGCCTTGCGTTCCAGCTATGCTTTACTTATACACATAATACACACTCATCACTCCTAAATACTTATTAATCCTATATTTGTATAATCCTACAATTTATTTCTATTTAGCATATATAAATTATATATGAAATAGCATATTAACTGACCATAACATCGCATAACAGAATGATCAAGGGATGATAAAATGAACTAATGAACATCTGTAACCCTTTGTGGTGTGCATCTCTCTCACATGCATCCCCAGTCCAAATAGCAAAACCTCTCCACCCATACAGTTAAAATATCTGAATGAGCTCACATGTGCCATTGTTGTAGGTGGTGACAGGTGCCTGTGTTTTGAGGCCTCTATTGTTTCAGTTACGTGGTTCTATAAAGAAGTTTAATTGCATCTTAAAACTATTTTACATGAAAGGTGGCAGTTAGATTCCCTCTGCTTCAATGATATTGAACCCAACCCACAAAAATATCCACCTCTTCTTTTCTGTACATTTCTGTCACATTAAACAAAAAATTCACTGAGGTCCAGGATTTCCAACTGAAGCCCTTCCCTCAGTTTTGTCCTCTAGCTCTGTATTCCTGTCCATAAAGGACTTGGTTCACTTTGTTGCTCCATTAGTTCTGAGGGCACCAAAACTCTGGACAAGTCCTTTCGTTACTGGGTTTTCCTGATTGTTTAAACATCCTTGGACCATAGTTCCCTGAAAAGTGGGCCCAAAGTCACCGTCATCTCCCTATTCACCTTTTGATCTTCCCTGGCTTTCAATGCCTGGGTTACCCAAAAGTCCTGGCAGCCTGAGGACAGCTGGGATGTCAGGATCACTCAAGTTTCCTGAGTCAATCCAGGATTCATTAATTTTTCCTATGGCTTGTCGACTACACCTGTTGTTTTGCAGAATATGATCTACAAAACTGGATCCAGGAATTTAAACTCAACTCCTTTTAGTGACTATAATGGGGGGATCTCACCTCTTGAGAGACTCCTAGTAGCTGGGTGTGGTACACAGTCTTTTTATCATGCCTGGAACTCTCTGTAGGCTGCCAACTGACCTTGGTGGGGCTTCAGTGGCTTGGCCCTCCAACCAAGTCACAAAGTCCAAATGAAACACTTCTGTGATAGTAAAGAGTTCAATAAATGAACAGTAACACTGCCCTCACGAGGGTCTTCAGCCCCAGCTCTGGACCCTTTAAATTTAGTTCTGTGTTTAGGTTCTCAAATAAGCTATGCCCCCTTCTTTGGGTTTATGCCACTGTGACTGGTAGAGGAACCTGGGATCTCCGACTACTTTGGGTTCTAGCTCAGGGACCTTATACATAGCAGCCACATAGTGCTTAATTTCAGTTTGTTGTTATTTCTTCCCTGGGCTGCTTCCTACCTAGCCTCCCCCCGCCCCCTTTTTAATTTATTTTTTGTTTGCTTCACTCTTATCTCAGGGTCCTCTCTCTCTCCCTGTAAACCCAGCTGTTCAAATGCAGCCAGCACCAAACTCTGGCTATCCATTGAGCACCTGTGGTCAGAGAGGAGAACCTGGCCTTGCCTCTCTTGTCCGAGCCAGGAACTGACTGCTAAGGCCCGGCAGCTACTTTTAGTAGTAGTTCTGATTGGCTACTTCTGTGAAACCTCTCAAAGCAGGCCTGGAGGACCCACCTACACTGCTCTTTTCCTCTGAGCTCACTGCTGGCTTGGGATATCTTTGTCTCCCTGCTTGGGATCTTGACCTACCTCAAGCTACCTGAATGCGTAAACTTGGAGGCCACCTCCCTCCATAGCCATCCTCTATTGGGGTCTCCATTCCAGAACCTATTCCCTTTCTGTCTTCCCAATACCACCTACTAGTATGGCCTCTACTACTGGTACTGTTTTCTATACTTAATGCCACAACCTTGGATCGAGGTGGAAGAGTCCCCACAAGTATGAGGCCGCTTCACTTTTGTAGGCCCTAGGGCTCTTCACACAAAGCCCCTCTTATCTACTTTCCTAACTGCCACCTCCTAACCCCTAGCTGTAGGATAGGATGCATGATACTCAACCATGCTGTAGGATAGCATGATACTCAACCATGCTGAGTATCAAATTGGTGCAGTTGAAGACTAGGACCGACGTTTTGTAGCACTTGAAACAGAACTAAGCCACATAATAAAAACAGTATCAATATAAAAAATCTATTCTCTCTTTAACAACAAAAATGTTATATAAACCTACTTGATTCTAAAAAGAAAATAAATAATAAATGCATGAACCTGTAGGACATCTCTCTCTAAAACCATCCTCCACTGAGGATCTGTTCCTGAACCTATTCCCTTTCTCTCTTCCCAATACCACCAATTGGTAGGGCTTCCCACATGGGTACTGTCTTCTATACTTAAAGCCACACCGTTGCACCTGCATTATTATTATAATGGCAGAGATTAAAACTAAGTTGCTTATGGTCTTTACATTAAAATATAATGAACTGTTTTGCTGAAATACATTCACTTCCCTCCTTAACGTGTATAACATTCATTTATATACAAAAATACACAACGCATATGGAAACATAATACACCACATATACATACTGTACAAACATATGTAGAGATAGAGAACTGGACAAATACTGCAAGATATTTTTGAAAAATATTCCTTTTGATTAAAAAAAAAAACCCTTCAGTTCAGCTGTATTAATTCCTTCTTTGAGTTTATATTTTATGACTATTATAGTGAATTAATTTACTGGAATGAATGTTAATGGAAATAGCAAATTTTAAGACAATACAGAGTAATATTAATGGAAAGTGAAATTGAAATTAATAAATGCAATCAGAAGCCTTGAGTCAATCTAATTCAAACAGCAAGTGGACACTATGAAAACAGTGTCCAATGAACACTGAACAAGAGAGCTCAAGTTTAGAATACCATACATTTGCAATGAACAGGTCATGAACAACACACAGACCAAGTATTAATAGTTCCCCGAGGAATTTCAAATAAATGAATGAATTTGAAAAAAAAAATCACGTTCAGCTTTTAGGATAATTTATGAACAAAAAACCTGAAAATTATCAAATATATTACCCATTATTATTTGTCCAGTTCTCTCTTGTGTGTGTGTATAGACAGTCCTGACTTCTCTCTCTATGATAATATTGCTCTGTAAGCTGGCACCATGATATAAATTAAACCACTTGTCTAGCTGTGCTGTAGTTATTAAATAGCCCACACAGAAAAATAACATTTTTTAAACTATTTTCTCATTTCTCTTGCTGCTGGCTTGTGGAGAACACCTTGCATGATTCTTGACAGATCAATTATTCCAGTGCTCAGCTTCTTGCTACAGATATGAAAGAACCCAAATCACTGCTCATCTTTTCCAGACGCAACCAAACAGAATTCCATTTGTTACGTTCACAAGGGCATAGAGGTAGGAGATGACTGGATACTGAATTGTAACAAATGTCTGATCTAGAGGAAAAATCTAACTGTGGTGAAATTGATTTTTGGAGGTAGGCCTCAGAAGTAACATTCTACATCCAATTAAATCCAGTAAAAAAGCTGAAACTTCTTTCTGGTAGTACATTGCCTTTGCCAAAACTATATATTTTGATGTTGCAAAAATATACAGTATTCACATCACTCTTCCAAATTGTTTCTCTAAAAATAGTATAACTGACTTTTTCAAAAGTGAGGTCTGAAACGTCTGATTTTCAGAACAGAATCAGATGTCAATGCAACGTGTGTGATACCTTTAAAAATACTACTCCTTTTATGTATGAATGAGAAGTAAATCATATTCATCATTTATTTGAGACTATCTTTACAAAACTTGAACAGCAAGGTAATTACAAAGATAATTGGAAGAATCAAAGGAAACAGCCATTGAAATACACTCACTAATTTTCTCACGGAAGCTTATGCTACCTATTGGTGCTTTGATAGAAAAAAAAAGTCTATCATACAAGCAATTAAATACTGTGGGGGTTGGGGAATCTTTTATAGTGGCTGACATTTGACAGGTGGCAAGATTTTTTTTTTCTGAAGAAGACACTAGTCAACAGAGTGGCTGAAGCTTAGACTAATATACACATGGACTGTGACTTTAACATATCTGTAAGCAAGGAAAGTTCTAAAAATCTTTACTGTGTAGAAAATTATTCCACAACGAAAAGTGGCCTTTAAAGTAGGAAATTACCTGACAGATTCTGCTGGGAGGTGAGGATTACAAATGAAAATGTCACTTCTGAAGTACTTTACAGAAACAGACTACAGATACAAAGCCTTTTCTCTTTTTTAGTGAGTCTTAGGGTACGTCTACACTATGGGATTATTCCAATTTTACATAAACTAGTTGTAAAACAGTTTGTATGAAGTTGAGTGCACGCGGCAACACTAAGCACATTAATTCGGCGGTGTGTGTCCATGGTCCAAGGCTAGCGTCGATTTCTGGAGTGTTGCACTGTAGGTAGCTATTCCGTAGCTATCTCATAGTTCCCGCAATCTCCTCCGCCCCTTGAAATTCTGGGTTGAGATCCCAGTGCCTGATGGGGCAAAAATCATTGTTGTGGGTGGTTCTGGGTAAATGTCGTCAGTCATTCCTTCCTCCGTGAAAGCAACGGCAGACAATCATTTTGCACCCTTTTTCCCTGGATTGCCCTGGCAGACGCCATAGCATGGCAACCATGGAGCCTGTTTTGCCTTTTGTCACTGTCATCATATGTGTACTGGATTGCCCTGACAGGAGCGGTATAATGCCAGCGCTACACAGCAGCATTCATTTGCCTTTCGATGATAGCGAGGACGGTCTATCAGTCGTCTGTACGTCTGTGTGCCATTGTAAATTGGCCAATGAGATGATGGTTATTGTCATTCTGTACTGTCTGTGCTGTCATGGGTGCCCCCGGCTGCAGGTCGGCCGGGCCGCAAAGACAAAAATTGGAAATGACTCCCCTGTTTTCATTCCCTCCTTTAGTCTAAAAATAGAGCAGTTCTGCCTAGATTGGCTGGCAAGTGTACCTAGAGAACCAGAGAGCACATCTGCTCCGTGTCAGATCCCGCAGAACATGATAAGCTACATTGCCATTCTAGGGGCTGCCTGCAACAACTGTACCCATTACTTCCTGCTCCCCCAACCCTCCTGGGGTTACCGTTGCAGTATCCCCATTTGTATGTGATGAAATAATAAAGAATTGGCAGTAGGGATAAGAAACACTGACTTGTTAGTGAGATAAATTGAGGGGAGGTAGCCTCCAGGCTGCTATTAGTCCAGGAGGACAATTAAACAGTGCGAGGAGAGGTGAGCCCAGCAACCCGCTGCTATGATAGTCCAGCAAGTACAGAATCTTTTCTTTACACATGAAGTGTAGGGGGCTGATGGAGCTCAGCCCCAGTTGCTTATTGATGAGATGGTTACCAGCCGTTTCTGTACCATCTATTGGGAATGACCAGGAATCATCCTATTTTTACCCAGGCACTCCCAGCCCCCTCACTGAGGCAGCCAGGAGCACTCACGGGCTGGATGATTGACGACAGATAGCAGTCATATTGTTCCGTTGCCATGAGGGAGGAAGGGAGAGAGGATATTCTCTTCCACTGCCGAGCATCGCGTCTACCAGCAGCATTCCAGCAGACGGTATGGTGACACTGAAAAAAAAAATTAGAAGAATACGTATTTTTTCCCCTCTTTCCACTGGGAGGGGCTGGGAAGGAGGTAAATTGACGAGCTATACCCTGGAAACCACCTCGGACAATGGTGTTGACCCTACAGCCACTGGGAGCTCAGCCAAGAATACAAATGCTTTTCGGGAGACTGCTGTGGACTTGTGGGATAGCTGGAGTCCTCGAGTATGCCCTCTGCCTCCCTGCTTAGTGAGCGTCCATGATCTCTTTTGGCTTTCCATTTACGCTGTCACGCATATAGCCTGGATGATTTTTTTAAATGCTTGGCATTTTATCTTCTTGGTAAGCGGAGCTCCTGCATATCAGACATGAGTGGTGTCTCCAGCGCATTGCGTTTCAGATAGTCTCTAGTATTCCGGAAGATTTATCTTGCCGTAGAAGGTAAGGTTCACCTGAGTGCTGAAGGGCTACTTGTTTGTGTTGTTTTTTGGGTAGTGCGATCGCAGCGCGTGTCTTGATGCCAGGAGCATTCAGCGCTGGGCAAACAGGAAATTAAATTCAAAAGTTCACGGGGCTTTTCCTGTCTACCTGGCCACTGCATCTGAGTTCGGATTGCTGTCCAGAGCGGTCACAATGATGCACTGTGGGATACCGCCCGGAGGCCAATACCATCGATTCGCGGCCACACTAACCTTAATCCGATATGGTAATATGGATTTTAGCGCTACTCCTCTCGTTGGGGAGGAGTACAGAAACCGATTTAAAGAGCCCTTTATATCGATATAAAGGGCTTTGTTGTGTGGACAGGTACAGCGTTAAATCGGTTTAACGCTGCTAAAATCGGCTTAAACGTGTAGTGTAGACCAGGCCTTAATTTAACTTTAGCAAGAGACACTTAGATGAACTAAATAAACAATAAAAATCAATTGAGAATGGACAAGGATAAAATCCTCTAGTGAGGGGGCGAAAAATCCTACAGTGAAATTCTAGCAAAGCAATTTCAACCTAGTAATCTTTTTCCAATTTTCTTTTTTAAAACTTTTAAAACAAGTTTTGTTCATACTACAGTGAAGCTAATCTTTACTGAACAATTTAGGATTTATGATCTAATCGAAGCAATGGGAGTCAGGCATTCCCAAATTCTTAACTTGCCTTTGCCAATGACTCCCTGTATGATCTCAAGAAAGTCACAGGACCCTCAGTTTCTCCATCTGCAAAACAGGGACAGCAACTACCTAACTCACAGCACTGATCCCAGGGTTGCTTACTTAACTGTTGTCTAATTAAGTAATTATAATATGTCTGAAGGTGAAAAGAATAACAACAACAACTATGATGACGACATGTTCCATTCCAAGATCTCAAAGCATGCTGCAATCATTATTGAATTAACTTCCTCACAACGCCCTCTGAGCAATGGAGATCACATAGACCCATATCTGAATGATAAAAAAACAGAAAGATTACAGTCAAGATTTAAAAAAAATGGATGCCCATTTTGAATGTCTTGGCCTACATTTCTTGCCTAAGGCTTCAAAAGAAGTCTGTGGCAGAGCCAGGAAGATAACCCAGATCTCTTAACTCCAGGCTTGTAGTTTGGCCAAGACCACCCATGAGATGCCAATGGTGGCTCAGATACTATGGAAATAGGGATGATTAGATAAACAGACAGGCAGATTTTACAAAAAAAATTGTATGTGTATGTGTGTGTGGGGAGAGAATACTTATGTCAAAGCCAGCTTAGTTTCTCCTCTCTTTACATTCCAGCCAACTCTAAAAGCATCTCTTTCTAAGCAGAACAATACATCTATGTTGCACGATGTACAGAGGGTTGTTTCTTCATTTCAGTGTTATAAGATGGTTGCTACTTCTGTATCGTATGCATGCTCTGATCTGTGTTTTAAGGATATTTTCCTGACACTGAGTAACGGACAACTGGTTTCATCGTGTTTAGCACCACAGAGGGCTGCTTCAAGAATGGTGTGCTACTTGGACTAGTCTTAGTGTTTTTGCACACTAATTAAAGCAAGTATTGGGAGTCTCTCACCCATCCTCTTCTCCTAGCCATGCCATCCATCTATGTTATTTCCCACTCAGAAAAGAAAGCCTATTATTACCAGTCATCTGCAAAAAGTTTCTGTACTTGCAAACCATGGACTGGATCTGCTGCACCAGCAGCCTGGGTACTTTAAAGGAAATGCTGTTGCAGAGCATGTGTCAGAAACCCTTAACTGCTTTCTGCACATGTTGAAGAGACAAAAGGTAACTCTTCTGGAGAAGAGAAGCATAGGACTGGCCAGTGCAAACCCCATAATATTATATCACCCACATAGATTGTTAGGCGAAATCCAAAAGCCAGCCTTTCATGCAAAACAGACAAATCTTCAGTGAATTATGTATAGACGTTTTGGAAACTAATTAGAACAAAATTATTTGCAGTCTTCACAGTAAACACAATGATTTCTCCTTTCAGACAAGATGGGGAAGCCAGCTGCTTTTTTTTGACAATTATACTAACCTTCCTCAGTCGTACGGGCAGACTTTGATTCACTATCCATTCCTTGGAACTCATTGAAATAGGGTCGAACTTTAATTTCATAAGAAACCCCTTTTTTCAAGTTGACTAGGACAGCACTGCGCTCAGTAGGGACTTTCACATCCAAATTCTGCCATGTCATTGGAGAAGACAGGCCTGATGTTTGGCGATACATTACTCGATAGCCCTGAATAAACTGGGATTGGCGGTCAACCTGGAAATAGTATTAATTGGCACATTAATACACATTTTAAAGTACATGATCCATAATCCAATAATGAAACCAAAAAGGCTGCCTACTGTATTCATGTGTTTATGACAAACAGCAAGTTAGTCAGTTGCCTGTGTTACTGACTTCCTCTAAATCTAAAATTAAAACTTCTTGTGGATTACTGTCATTTCACTCAATTTTTTTAAAGTGGTATAACTCTCTCTCTCTCATTGTTCCCTTTACTTTATCCCACTAGATATTATGATACACCCACCTAAATCTCAAAGTATAAAATAAATAACAAAAATCATAAGTAGATAATTTTCTAGCAATTTGTCATAATGAGTATTGCATGTAAACAATTAAAACTAACTTGGCTACTGATGGGCTGAAATATGAGAAAGAATGGAAAAACATTTTATTTTCAGAAAAATATAAAGCTTTGGGATGTACTATATATGCTTTTAGTTAGTCCACTACTTGGCTTACGGCTGGTCCTTTCATAAGATATTCAGGAAAGCAAAATAAACATAGACAGATGCAGAAAAAACAATGACCAAGAAAATATGTTGATTCCTGTGTTCTTAGACTAACCAGTCTATTTGCATTCTGAGGTTACAAAGCACTCATGCCATCCGATGGGGATGGAATGGTGTTGTTGTTTGTATTTAATTTGTTGCCGGTCAAACAGAATTCAAGGTCGGGGCTGTATACAGTAATATAACAATTCTACCCTGTCTTTCAAAACAATAAACGTTACTGTAATTGAAAAAAAGATAGTTCAAAATGTATTATCTTGAAATGACCGCAAGCATTTTTATCTGGAAAAAAAAAGGTATTATAACATTGAGGTATTATGCTGTACTGTACTGTGACATTTGCACGAATGTTGCATGCTAAAAGAAGATTTTTACTTGTGCAGTTGTCAAGCAAACAGCCAAAGAAAATAATACAAGTAGCACGTTCTATGTGTCAGTTTGGACATATAGCTGACTGGGTTGTTAGCTCTAGTCTTATAGCTGAGTTGTGACACAAATGATTTCCTTCACCCTCTTGACAGCTTGCTAACTCATCAAAGATTTTCCAGAATTAGAGCTATGCTTGTTTGGGCTATGTCAAGAATAAGTGGGTCCAAGACTGAAGGCACAAACCAAGATCTTCTGACTTCCACTACCTTTACTATACCCTCACTTACTAGTCATTAAGTTCTTCAGTTCCTGTAACATTAAAAAACAGAGCTAGCAAGAAGAAATCTTAATTTACAAGAGCAAAGCAAAAATGTCTTTAATCAAAATTGTTACCGTTAAAAACCTTGCAACATATGTTACAACAACATTAAGCCTGCATTTTATAAACTTTTCTACATTCACTTTAAGTGAATTTATGCACTGAAAGAGGGACATAACTCACAATAATAGCTTGTTAATACTGAAAGAATCAAGCTGTGTTTTTAAGAAGAACATTAAGCAGCTGTTTCCAGATGAAGGGAGTCTGTAAATCAGGGTAAATTGTTTTTATCCATGTTTGACTTTCATTAATTAAATGTTTTACAGACATAAAGACTTTATGAACCTCACATTTACTACGAAATACAGTATTAACTCCTTTGCATACTTTATAATACATCATTTTCACCTAAAAAGACGGTTACTCACCTTTGTAACTGTTGTTCTTCGAGATGTGTTGCTCATGTCCATTCCAGTTAGGTGTGCGCGCGCCGCGTGCACGTTCGTCGGAACACTTTTTTACCCTAGCAACACTTGGTGGGTCGGCTGGGCTCCCCCTGGAGTGGCGCCGCTATAGCACCGGATATATACCCCTGCCGACCCGGCCACCCTTCAGTTCCTTCTTGCCGGCTACTCTGACAGTGGGGAAGGAGGGTGGGTTTAGAATGGATATGAGCAACACATCTCGAAGAACAACAG
>NC_133769.1:187232636-187309450 GCF_003597395.2 Chelonoidis abingdonii
TCGTGCTGGTCAGCATATTCGTCCTAGTAGCTAGAAACTCGGTCCACTCGGTCCTATCGTACTTGGGCTCAAGTGGAAACGGTTTCTCCTGCTGTGTGCTAACGCAGATAGTATTATTCTTGCTTGAGGCCGTGTCTGGTTTCCTGTTGTTCGTGGACTAGGCTCTTGGTCTCTTAAAGCAGGACAGGTGCCGTGCGATATCTTCTCTGAGGGGGTGTCATCTTGCGTGCTATCTCCACATTCCATGCTGGAGGAATTGTGGGCCACTCATGTTTTCCCAATCTGCCCTTAGTGGCACGTGTCAGATCCTTATAGGGCGGAGTCCATCGGACCGCTCGCAGTTATGGTTGTTCCGCCTGTCGCCACCTCTTTGTGTCCTTTTTTTTTTTTGGATTTTCGACTTTAGTCCTAAGCAGACTTATGCATGCTGCTTTTTGAGCCATGGTCGACTTGGCTCGGCGTCCTAGTTTTCCTGTCATGGAGAGAACAGTCTTCCTAGTGCCATTACATCGGCCAGAGTTTTCCAAACTTGGGGCGTCTATTGCGGTGGAACCCGTCCGTAATTGGACTGGCTTTCTACAGGACAGAGGACAGTGTTGCGGACCCTTGGGCAATTCTGGCTCCGCGTCTGCCTCTAAGTAGTGTCGGCGCTTCCGATTAGCTCGCAATGCCAGGTTATACATCTTGGGCCTTCCCAGTTCGGTTTTTTCCGAAGTCCTCACCTTCCGATTGGGATAGCACAAATTTGCAGCTCCGTAATGTCCGTAGGTGCGCCTGGTTGTTAATATTGAGCAGTACAAAGCCCTTTTTGAAATCCCCCCAAGCTGTTCGTGGCCAAGTCGCTGAACCAGGATTGAAGGTCTATGTCCCGGGTCCTGCGCTCCAGGAGGAGTCTCTCTCTTGTGTGTAAACTGGCGTGCTACGCACTATGCTTATAACTGGGCTTCATGTCCCTCGTCGGGCCACTTCTCACTGCGCATTTTCAGCAAGCGCGAGGGTCATCAGCCCGCTTTTTTGTACCAGAGCGGAACAGCGTAACTCTGATGTGTTCAGCCATGCTGAAGCCATGCCGTGAGGTGAAGAGTCTGAAGGTCCGGGTGGCGAAGACTGCCGTGGTCCTGCGTTATGAGGTCTGGAAGGAGTGTCAGGGTAACTGGGCTGGCCATGGACAGGTCGAGTAGGGTGATGTACCAGTGCTGTCTGGGCCACGCTGGCGCAATCAGAATTAGATGCGCTCTGTCCTTGCGGAGTTTTATCAGGACCTTGTGAACCAGGGGGAATGGTGGGAAGGTATAGAGCAGGTGGTGCCTCTACAACATGAGGAATGCGTCCGTGATCGACCCCGGTGAAAGACCCTGGAAGGAGCAGAACGTTTGGCACTTCCTGTTCGTGTGAGAGGCGAATAGGTCTATGAGGGGAGACACCCACCTCCGGAAGATCGAATGAATAATGTCTGGTCTTATCGACCATTCGTGACAGAGGAAGGATCTTCTCAGAGTGTTCCGAACCCTTGGAAAACAAGACGCCACCAGGTCTATCAAGTGGGCTATGCAGAAGTCCCAGAGTCGAATGGTCTCTTGATACAGGGGAGAAGAGCGAGTCCCTCCCTGTTTGTTGATATAATACATGGCCGTCGTGTTGTCTGTAAACACTGAGACACAACGGCCGTGAAGATGTTGCTGGAACGCCTGGCACGCGAGGCGGACTGCTCTCAGCTCTCAGACGTTTATGTGGAGCGTCAGCTCCTGTGATGACCAAAAGCCTTGTGTACTAAGGTGACCTAGGTGAGCCCCCCAACCAAGAGATGACGCATCTGTCGTTAGGGACAGTGATGGCTATGGTGGATGGAACAGTAACCCTGCACACACCAGGGAGGGAGTTAGCCACCAGTCGAGGGAGCATACGGTGCTCAGGGGAACTGTCACCAGAATGCCTGTTGGATCCCTGCCTGGACGGTAGACCGAATTGAGCCATGTTTGAAGGGGCCGCAGGCGGAGCCTGGCATATTTGGTCACATAAGTACATGCGGCCATGTGGCCTAGTAGGCCGAGACATGTGCGAGCAGAGGAGGTTGGGGAGGTCTGCAGATCTCGAATGATCATTGCAATCGCCTGGAATCGTGGCTGAGGGAGGTAGGCCCTGGCTCAAGTGGAGTCCAGGGTTGCCCCTATGAAGTCAAGCCTTTGTGTGGGGACCAGGGTAGACTTTTCCACATTAAGGAGAGCCCCAACCGGGAGAATAGGTCCGTGATTATGCTCACTTGCTGTCGGACCTGAGTCTGGGAGGTTCCCTTGATAAGCCAGTCATCCAGATACGGAAATACATGTTTCTGCTGGCGACGGAGATAGGCAGCGACGACGGCCATGCACTTCGTAAACACCCTTGGGGCCGTGGAGAGGCCAAAGGGGAGGACAGTAAATTGGAAGTGCTGGTGATTGGCCACAAAGCGGAGATATCTCCTGTGCGGAGGGAAGATGGCGATGTGGAAGTATGCGTCCTTCATGTCGAGGGCGGCATACCAGTCTCCAGGATCCAAGGACGGGATGATAGTCCCCAGGGAGACCATGCGGAACTTCAACTTGACCATAAACTTGTTGAGGCCTCGCAGGTCTAGGATAGGCCTGAGGCCTCCCTTGGACTTGGGGATCAGAAAGTAGCGGGAGTAAAACCCTTTTCCCTTCTCGTCTGGTGGTACCTCTTCTATTGCTCCAGCGGCAAGGAGAGATTGCACCTCTCGTAAGAGGACGTGCTCGTGAGAGGGGTCCCTGACGAGGGACTGGGTTAGGGGGTGGGAAGGCGGGGTTGAAACAAATTGGAGGTGGTATCCTTGTTTCACCGTGCGTAGGACCCAGAGATCTGAGGTCAGTTGGGACCACACCGGGAGGAAGTAGGAGAGACGGTTGGAGAAGGGAGGAGAAGGATCCTGTTCTGAAACTGGTATGCCATCCTCGTGCGCACCTTCAAAAGGTGGACTTAAGCCCCGGACGTGCCTTTGGGGGCCCGTGGTTTTGACCCCCTTGGGGCCCGGACTGGCATGTACGTCCACCCCGCCCACGCCGTCTACTGAAGTCTTGCCTGTGCCAGGGCACAAAGTATGGGCGGTGGGGTTGAGGCCAGAAGGGTCTACGTTGGGTCACAGGGGTATGCATGTCCAACGAGCACATGATGACCATATTGTCTTTTAAACTCTGCAACCTGGGGTCAGTCTTCTCAGAGAACAAACCCTTGCCATCAAAGGGTAAGTCCTGGATGATGTATTGGAGCTCGGGTGGCAGGTTGGAGACCTGGAGCCAGGAGATACGCCTCATGGTGATACCTGAGGCTAGAGTTCTGGCTGCCGAGTTGCCGAGAGAAGCTTGGAGGGAGGTTCTGGCCACCTTCTTCAAGGAACGCGGCAAATTCTTGGCACGAGTCCGGGGGTAGTAGTTCTGCGAACCTACCCACCTCCGCCCAGGTGTTGTAGCTGTAAGGGCTCAGGAGAGCCTGCTGATTGGCCACCTGGAACTGCAGGGCACCTGCCGAATACACCTTGCGGCCCAGGAAGTCCATCTGCCTAGCCTCCTTAGATTTGGGGGCTGATGCCTGTTGGCCATGGCATTCCCTTTCGTTGACCGATTGGACAACTAATCAGGAGGGAGGAGGATGGACATATAGGTATTCGTACCCCCAAGAGGGTACCATGTATTTCCTTTCGACTCCCTTTGCCGTGGAGGGAATGGAGGCTAGGGACTGCCATAAGGCGTCGGCAGTGGCCTGGATGGTCTTAATAAAGGGCAGAGCCACCCTAGTGGGGGTATCCGCCGACAGGATGCTCATGATGGGGTCCTTGACCTCCAGGACCTCCTCTACTGGGAGGTTGATGTTAAGCCCCACCCTTCTAACAAGGTCCTGAGGAGTTCTGAGGTCTATCGGCGGGGGCCCTGATGACGAGGTCCCTGCCACCGCCTCATCTGGAGAAGAGGAGGATGACAGTCCAGGGATGAGAGGGTCCTGAATGGCCTCTCGCTCATGGTTCGGTTCCTGCTCTAGCAGTACCGGGGAGCCTGGCGGATGGATCATCTGCTCCTCTGTCCCAGCTGGAGGGGGACGGCTAATGGTGGCCTCAAGCACCCGATGCTCTGAGGGAGTGGAGCGGGTCTGGGCCAAAGCAGCACCCTGGGCCTGGTGGTACGCCCAGGGTGTCCAAAAGGACCACTGCTGAGGTCCCGTGTCCTGAGACTGGATGTCCTGGAAGACCCCAGTAGGTACCTCCGTATCACGGTCCTGGTCGTAGTAACTGTCCACGTGGGAGGACACCGACCTCTGCCTGGATGGCCATGGACGAGCAGAGAAACCTTGGGCTGAGGTTCCGACGGACCTTGCTACCCTGCTTAGCGGAGACCGGTGCTGGTATTCAGAACGGTATTGTGATCGAGACCGGGACCTGTGACCAGACCGGTGCCGGGAGGTCGACCAGATCTCAAGTCCCTGCAACGTAAGTGGCTCGGGGAGGTGCAGTGCCTGGGTTGGTGCCAGGAACTAGAGCGGTGCCGCGAATAGTGAGGTGGAGAGCGTGAGTCCGACCGGTGCCGTGAGTCTGACTGGTGCCGTGTAGGGGAACAGTGCCGGGACTGCGAGCGGCGTCGAGAGCGGGAGTGTCATCTTGACAGGGAGCGCCTGCGGGACCGCGATCTTGAGCGGTGCCAGTCCGCTGAGCCAACAGACGGTGGTCTGGTCAGGGTCGGCTTGCCCAGAGATTGGAGTACCCGCACCGGCGGTGCCGGAGGTAGAGGCAGTGCTGTATTCGTGAGAGCAATCAAGTCTCTCGCCGCCGAAAACACCTCTGGGATGAATGGCACGGTGAGCTCTACCGCGGTACAAGCCGAGGAGCTATCAGGTGCCGGACTCAACGGCCCTCGCAGGACCGGAATCGACAGTGCCGATTTCGTCGGTGCCGCGGCAGGTATCGGCGCCGGGCGGTTCGATCTAGGCACACTCTCTGGCTGCAGCGTGGGCGTTGCCAAAGCAGCAGGAGTCTTAGCCTTTTTCGGCCTTGGGGAGAGGGAGTGACGAGGAGTCGACTTTGGTGCCGGTGGCAGCCGGTGCCGGGAGTCTATAGGCGTACTGGTGCAATCAGGTGCCGTGGGAGTGCCTCTGCTCACTGACTGACCGGTGCTCGGTGCCAAAGGTGATGGTGTCAAGGCTGCTTCCATGAGGAGCTGTTTTAGACTGATGTCCCACTCCTTTTTAGTTCGCGGCTTGAAAGCCTTGCAAATCGAGCACTTAGCAGTTAAATGTGATTCCCTGAGGCACTTCAAACAGGAGTCGTGTGGGTCTCCTGTTGGCATCGGCCTGTGACAGGCCGAACACGGTTTGAGACCCGGTGAGCCGGGCATGAGCTCCGGCACCGGGTGGGGGGAAGGAGCTACTCCCCAAACCCCGCTAACTAGTAACAACTAACTATATCATTAAATTAAGAACTTTACAACTAAATCTATATATATATATCTACAAGAACAACAACTATTTATACGAGAACAAGAAGAAAAACTACGAGGAGCTAGGGAAGGTGGAGGTCAGCTAAGCCGCACTCCACTGTTCCAACGACCGACACGGGCGGTAAGAAGGAACTGAAGGGTGGCCGGGTCGGCTGGGGTATATATCCGATGCCATAGCGGCGCCACTCCAGGGGGCGCCCAGCCGACCCGCCGAGTGTTGCTAGGGTAAAAAAGTTTTCTGACGAACGTGCACGCAGCGCGCGCACACCTAACTGGAATGGATATGAGCAATCACTCGAAGAAGAACTATAGTATATGGCTGAGCTGTTTAATAATCAAAAGCTAATTTTAAATTAGATTTCTCTCTACACTTCAGAAAAATACAGTAACTTTTAATCTGACTGGCTTTTTTTTTTTTTTTTTGGCTGAACCTTTAAGAACGGATGGGTACAAAGAGTTGTCAAAAAGGGAAAATTTTAAAAATACTATGCTGAAAATCAGTAGGCTGTATATAAAATATGGGTATATTTGTGTTTGCGATGTAAACTATATGCATGTATAGGTGCATGTCCCCACCCACACAGAGTGCATCTAATAATGAACTGAAGGCTCATAAAGCTGCATACAATGAAAGTATAACTATTAATTCGGATCACCAGATTTTAGCCATTAAATATCTTCGATTCTGAAGTGTGAGGCATTGCAAGCATTTACTATACTACTAAATATTAGAATAGAAGACCTTGCTAACCATTTTATAACACGCCCAACAGTGCAACTAATAAAGCACCATCTATAGTGTCATTATTTCACTTGTGGTGTGTGCTTATGAACTGCCACCTGAAACACCCTGACATATTGTTAATGTCATGTATTTGGGCCAGACAGTGGCTGGCCCCACAATCATATGCAAGGAGTATCATGGAGGACACAAGGAAAAGCCTCCCTTACACTGAAGGCCACCTGAGTGCCGCCCTCACAGTGATTGGCAGGCTGCCCCCTGCGGCTTGCCACCCCGGCAAGCGCTTGCTGCGCTGGTGCCTGCAGCCGCCCCTGGATACAGCCACAGACTACTCCTAGCTAGTACAAATAGCAATGCTATCCACCCCAATAGAGCTGGACAGGAGGTGGAACTAAGGCACCTTTCTTCCTTCAAATAAGAGGGTGCATATGCCTTCAAGGGGCATATAATCTGATACCAGAGAATAATTGCTGGTGGGCTGCTGCTCTACACTGCTCCCGACATCATGTGATGCCTTAAAAGGCACAATTGATCTCTATGTCATGATGACTATTTAGTAGAGAAAATCACTGTAACACCAATCAGAGTTTCCTACACAGGGTAGGCAATAGATTTTGTACACATTTGTTTTACCTACAAATAGGACCAGTTAAAATACACTAGTGACACTTTGTGCACTATTAGCACCAATTACAGATACAATTCTATGGAACAGGAAACTGCCTTTTCCAGATCTATGCACATCACCACCAAATGCTGTATGGATTCTAAACCCATTAGATTATACTATGAGGCTATTCAGGTGTTAAAAATATGATACAGAGAATTCATCACTTAGCCAACCCTGTAGCTATGGCTTCCTGGGGACAAGCCCACTGAGCCTCAGCCTAAAGACATTTTACAGAACACTCTTTTGTATGTAAATTCTCCTCCCAGAATATCCTGAATAAGATACTACTTATAATTATGCCAATAGCAATTCTCCATCTGGGCAGAATAACTTGTGAGTTTGGTCACGGCTACTATACATATCAGTCTGTGCCAAGTTCAGCAGTAAGAACTCACCATAACCTTGGAAATTCACCAGCATTCATGCCTGGCCAGAATATCCATAAAGGATGGATGCAGGATCCTAGTGTGCTCTGAAATCACTCAAAAGACCCTACTCCTGAAGTCTGAAGTGGGATACACCTAATATTTAAAGGGCTGCTCACAATTTCTTATGTCTGCCACTCCTTTCAAATCCATGGGCTTTACTTGCATAACTATGGGATGGGTAGCCAGCTGGCTCCCTCTCTCAGTTCCTTGCCTCCCATGATCTGTGTGAGTCCGTGTCTTATGCTGTGCACAGTGTGTAACTGAAAGCAGAGGAGTGAGGGGCAGTCAGATGAATTAGAATCAGTCAGCTGGTTCATCCACCTGTCTAGCATCATCAGAACAACGTTCTAACACTCCATGGAAGGCACAGGGGTTGGAGAGAGAAGAAAAGACATTACAGGGGCCAGGTGAGTTCTTGGCTGAGAGGGAAAACAATATTGTGGAACAGGAGATGAGAAAGGGAAAGAGTATGAATGCAGAGTAGACTAGGGCAGGGGAATTAAGCTGCATTCTTGAAGTGATGGGACGGCAGGAGGGTGCCGCATTAGAACTGGTAATTTTTTTCATTTATTTATTTATCGGTCAAAACAGTTTTCTGTTGGAAAATGTCATTAAGAGAAAACCAATTTTTTTGTGAAACTCTATCAATTTTGACAAAATTTCAGTAGGGGGAGAAGGTAAAAAAGTCCCACGTTGCCATTTTTAGAAAAGATGGTTTCAATTTTTTGTTTTGAAACAACTTTTTGTTTAATTTTAAATTTTAAAAATGTAAATTACAAATGATCAAAATTGAAACAAAACATTCTGGATTCATCAAAATGAAAGAGTTTGATTGACCTGAAACAAAAAAACAAAAATACAGAAATATGTTTTAAAAAAAAAAAATCAAAATTTGGGCCTTTGGTCCCAATTTGAGTTGAAACATTTTTTTCGAGTCCCTTTTTTTTTTTTTTTTTTGGTGGGATGGAAAATCCATTTTCCGATAGATCAGCTGAGCTCTGATACCATTACAAAGAAAAATGAAGGGAAACATAAAAAGAATCAGCAACATAGGTCTTAACCCAGTAAAATAGCAGAGATCTTGTTCAGAATTGCATAGTGTTTCCAGCCTGTGTTTCATCTAAATATACAAACTCTTTCAGATAGCAGAGTTCACTCATCATTTCTTGACATTTAGAAATATATCCTCTGTAATGGAATGCTCAAACTATATTATAATGTACAGCCACTAGGTGACACCACTTATAACACACCTCACTTGAGCTGGTCAAGTCTATAGGCAGAAGTGCATTCATGTATCTCATAGAGAACACATCTCTTGTATCTCTCTCAACACGATGGAAGCTCTGTAGTCAGTTCATATCTGCTGCAGAAGCCTGATATGCTAGTAGCAGCCCTGCAACCTGC
This sequence comes from Chelonoidis abingdonii, assembly GCF_003597395.2. Lineage (NCBI taxonomy): Eukaryota > Metazoa > Chordata > Testudines > Testudinidae > Chelonoidis > Chelonoidis abingdonii. The sequence continues at coordinate 187,241,361 of NC_133769.1, forward strand.
CATGTACAAGGAGTACATGATATCCTCGCTTGGGCATTTAATCAAACTCCAGTAAAGAATATTTTAAAAAGAAGGTATCATAAATGCCTTTAATGGTGACTAGATCTAAGCAAATAATTCATAATGAAAAATGTACTGGACTCATGTAGGCTCTTCTTCTTGTCACAGGATACCTACAAGCAGACAACCATTTCTCAAATATATGTGTTATTCAAAATTAATCGTCTTGCCATTTTTTAATCATGCGCTGTGTTGGCTAGTTATGATTAGTGAAACAAGTCACATACTACAGTTTCCATTCTCTTATTATATGAGTGTGCAAGTGTAACCCATATACCTCCTGGGTGTGGTGCTCTGGCCCATCTAGTAGTACTGAGACTACTTAGAGAAAGAGATTAATGAGTCTGCTCTAAGGCCTTAGCTAATAGGCATATGGCTTTTAGCTCATACAGTAGAGGCTCATGCACTAAGCTTCAGAAGTCCCAGGTTTGAGCCTGCTCACTGACAACTGTGGCCTGTCGGCATTACACAAGCACGGCTAATGTGAATTCTCACACACATGGTATCATGGATCCACAGGATCTGTGCTACTTCCTAGATTTTAAACAGTTCTTTGGAGGAATCACTTCAGTGTGTAAAGGCGTCCCACTCTTCCTTAAGGGTAGGCCACACAATCTCAGCACCTCCCAGACTGAGCCTCTATGCTGCAGCACTCCTGTTTCTGCTCAGTGAGTCCAACTGAGATAGTCTCTGAACAGGAGCTTTTATTTCCTCTTCAGGGATCAGTGCATCTCAGCAAGTATTTGCAATGACACCAGGCAACTTTTCCAAAACAGAGCAAGGTTTATTAGTCAACTGCAGAACAGCACTGGGAAGCCCCTCCGTTAGTATAGAGAAGCAAATGTGAAGACAGAGTTCAGACTGGCCAACATCAGGGCTCTACCCAGTAAAGCTGCTGTGGAATCCATTTTGGCTGCCTGTCTCTCTGTCCCTTTATCTCTTGTTCCAGAGATGCATGTGTCTTGTATCTCTTTAATCTCAGCTCCTAACACAGCCACCAGGTGCCCTTCTCCTTCATTCTACCACTTGAGATCTTTGCTTGGCTTCCCTGAAGAGAAGTGAGAGAAAAAATCTCTTTCCTCTTGGCTATTGGATCGCTAGATGTGAAAGTCCAGACAACTGGAGTTCCAATTGCCTTTCCAGATCATTAATTGATATGATCAGTTTCAGACAGTCCTTTAACAACCCATTCATACAACCCCAGACAGGTACAGATACCTTGTGGCTCTGGCTCTGATCCAAGGGCAGCTTTTTAACCATTTTTACCAACAGGATAGTAATCCCTAGTCCAGTAAATCACTGCCATGCTTATCATTTATAAATGTATTGCAGAAAATTCCAACTTTGTCACACATGGGAATGTGAAATTCAGTTTCCACAAGTACTTGTGCCTGTGACTTTAAGATTTGCTTTATGCAAATATTTGTGCCAGTACAACTCTGTTACTTAAAATGTTTATAGGAAGAGACATAAATCTGACTCCTCACAGCCTCAGTAAGGCACATCATGTCCTACATTTCCTTAATATGGCCCCTATTTTATTGTTAACTCTGCATAGACAGACTCCAGTGCCTATATAGAGCCCTATTGAAGACATTAGAGGTCTGAGGGATTCACCTGCGTGAAGCTCATAGTAGGATCAGGTCTAAGATGTTTTCTTATAACAACTCTGACTCAAAATGTTAAAGATGTGCATGCAGATTCCCTGTAATTTCACTCTCTTTTTGACAACCGAAGGAAATAAACAGTTTAAACAATAACAAAAGAAAAATTTTGGAAAGATAATGTTCCCTGTTCACCCATCTGTAATAATAAAACCTAGCAGAAAGCTAAAAAATACTGCCAGGTACCCCGATTCCTTTGTTTAAAGTTTTCATTTCCAAGTTTTCTCCAATACAAGTTTTCCTTTAAGTCCCACAGAATCATAGAAATATAGGGCTAGAAAGGACTTCAAGAAGTTATCTAGTCCATCCACCTGAGCTGAGGCAGGACCAAGTATACCCACATCATCCTAGACAGGGGTTTGTCTAACCTGTTCTTAAAAACCTCTCAAGCTGGGGATTCCACAATCTCCCTTAGAAGCCTATTCCAGAACTTAACTGGCCTTGCTTTTGGATGCTTTATAGATGGAGCTGGTAAGCTTTTGTCAAGGGTACCTATCCCTTACAATATCCTGTTTTCAATTGCTTATAATATTGCCAACTCTATGAATTTCTCCATATCAGATGTCTGACTCAAACTGAAGTTTTTGGAAAGTTCCAGCTAAAATGGTTCAGCTGTTTTCAAGAACGAGATTAGGAAAAAAATACATTCCTTTGCTCATGTTAAAAAATTCATACAAATGCTTATTTGAGAACTTCCAATCCCATCTTCACACGATGCACCGTAAAGCTGTGGAACTCATTGCCAAGGGGATGTTGTGAAGGCCAAAACTGTAATGGGGTTCAAACAAGAATTAGATACATTCGTGGAACATAACAGCTGTTAGACAAGATGGTTAGGGATGCAAGCCGTACTCTGGGTGTCGCTAATTTCTGATTGCCAGAAGCTGAGAGTGGACGACAGGGAAAGATCACTTGATGATTGCCTTTTCTGGTCATTCCTTCTGGAGCACCTGGCTTTGCCCAGTTGGAAGACAGGATAGTGAATCAGATGGACAATTGGTCTGCCTAGTATGGCCGTTCTCATGAAGCAGGGATTTGAACATTTGGCAGAGAGGTGAGTTACTCTGATTTTAGGGAAGTGCCTTTCACTGTTCTCATAAAAAATAAAACAAAAAGACCAACCCAAGTTTGGCCAATTTTTAAGAATTCAAAAAAAAATCTCATCTTGTACACGGGCAGTAAAATTTCTTAGAGATTGGCTGCTAAGTTCTTTGACAATGCCAACTGTACTCAGCACTGTACAACCTCTCCCACCTCCTAGGTGCTGACAAGACCATGGGTGCCCACCCTTACAGGGCAACTGAACATACTATAACCCAGAATTACAGAGCAGAGTAGGACTTCCTCTGAAATTGGGCTTCCTGTCTGGCAGGGGCTGCAGTGGCACTAGCCACAGGAATGGAGAGCAGAGAGAGACTGTCTTTTGCTCTCAATGCTCTCTCTATTGCAGGCTGTATGGAAGAGATGCAGGAAGGCAGAGGTGTACAGAGTGTTTGTGGGGAGAGGGGGTGGAAATGGATAGAGAGGGGTGGAGGTAACAGAGAGTGGTGAGGATAAAATGAGGGGGGCACAAGCCATTGGGGGACATGGTAGTGGTTGACTGGAGCAGAGAGGCAGGGGATGTATTGGAGAGTATATACATAAGTAGAGGGGAAGGAGGACTGGAGTAGAGGGGAATGAAGGGTAGGAGCCAGGATGGTGAGATAAATAGGAAAAGAGAGAGAGGGAGGCAGGAACCAGGAGGGAGCGGATAGGAGCCAGAGCAGAGTCAGGCAGTCGCCAGGGCATGGAGCATGCGATAGATGCAGAGGAGAAAGAGGACAGGAGCTGGGGGCAGGGAAGAGAGGGTAGATAGTTGTAAAGAGGAAGGGTGGAAGGAGGTGGTTGGTACCCGAGGATTGACTGGAGAGGGAGTGGGGTTAAAGAAAGCTGAATACTGCCCTGGGGATTCGGATTATATCCGTGTCTCTGCCACAGAGCTCCTTTGTGATGTTGGAGAGGTACCTTACCAGAGTTTTCACAGTTGGCCACCACCAGCATGTTCCTCAATTTCTGGGTGCCCAAACAACCACACATGGGGCTAGATTTGTAGAAGTGCTGAACCCTCACAACTAACATTGAAATCAACTGGAGCTGTACTTTGAATGTATAAAGAAGATTACATACACTCTGAAAAATCAGGTACCAGGTGTTTCAAGTTGAGCACCCAAAGTTAGTGGACACTTGATAATTCTGGCATTGATATCTTTTGTGTCTCAGTTCCCCATGTATATAACGGAGATAACGATACCATCTAATCTTACAGGCATGTTGTGAAAATAAATAAATTAATGTTTGTGAAGCACTCAGATACTATGGTGAGAGCACTACAGCAGCACCCAGGAGGAAATTAATAATTTTGTATTTGGTATAGGGTTTGGATGGTGTGCATTAAATAAAGCCTGGGGGCATTCTTTGAATAAAGAACATAAAAAGAAATATTGAACAACTACCCATTCACTGCATGAAGCAGGGGGTCCTGTGGAAAAAATACTATGTGACCATGTAGTTAAAGACTGTATAGGGGGAAAAGTAAGTTGTAATGGCAACCTTAATAGTGCTATTACCTAATTTTGAGGGCTTAATTTTGCTATTTCAGACTCCTTTTGACATAGATATTTGGATGCAATATTATAGACAATATATATACCTCTACCCTGATAAAACTCTGCCCTCGGGAGCCAAAAAATCTTACTACGTTATAGGCGAAACCACATTATATCGAACTTGCTTTGATCCACCAGAGTGTGCAGCCCCCCCACCCCGCCGCGGAGCGCTGCTTTACCATGTTACATTCTAATTTGTGTTATATCAGGTCGCATTATATTGGGGTAGAGGTGTATATATAAAGTTTGCAAATCACAGAGTTATTATTTCTGGAAAATATTTCTGGAATTTCAAGTCCTGATTTGGAACTGAGGAGACAATTTCAGAATAATTTTAAAAATCTGTAACAACAGAACCCAAAGAAGGGGAGTGACTGATGCCAGTTTGCCAGCCATCGTAGAATATTAGGGTTGGAAGGGATCTCATCTAGTCCAACCTACTGCTCAAAGTAGGACCAATCCCCAAATGGCCCCCTCAAGGATTGAATTCACAACCCTGGGTTTAGCAGGCCAATGCTCAAACCACAGAGCTATCCCTCTCCCCATCAGAACAACAGAAAGGCATCTAGGTGGGTTGGCACCTAGCAAAGCGTTTGAATTTCAAACAGGAATTTCCAGAAGGGAAAGAGTCACATCATTCTTCTGACATCTGTCTCCTTTTGGATGCTAGCTATGCTGGAGTTTATGCCACATTAATAAAGTTGGCTTTACTCTTTGGATAGTGTGGTTCCTATCACAGAGACTGTGGTTAATTAAATGGTTTTGTCCTGATTGCTAGAAACTTTCTAATTAGCAGCACTAACTTCCCTTTCCCTCTCCAATCTCTTCCTTCTTTAGGGCAATTCTGATGTATCATTGGTGGGCAGTGTGTGCTTGCTAGATGGTGTAGGGTCACTGCTTTTCACATCAAGGGATCTAGCAAAAAAAAGCTGACATTATAAACCATAACAATTTATATTTTCCTTATGAAAAACAGGGTATGTACAAATGTGAGAGTTTGTTCACATTATTTAATCTCTTCCTGGTGGAAAGAATGAGTGTGTCTGGATCAAACTGTGCACTCCATTTTGTATTCTGAAGCCCTATTTTACTAGGACCTCCATTTTGTATTATTTGATGAACACATCTAACTTTGCCCAAGGCAAGCCTATTTAAATTCATTCCTGATAGCTATCCTGCCCAGGAAAGGCCCTTGACACTTCACTGAAGGACTGTCACAAAGAAGCCAAGGGGACTACAAACTGGGGCTATCAACTTTGAATGATTCTTAACTATTGACCCACCTCCATGGAACAAAGGGTTTTCTGCACCGGTGTCTTACTGAGGGAGGGGCTGGAGCTTTTCAGCTAAGCATGTGGCAAAAGGAGACAGAGACTGTATTTAAGAAGAGCTGCTGCTCTGAGTTGGAGACCAACCATCGCCACATGTAAGCAGAACTGGCTGAAGAGAGAGGGAGCAGGAGAGACTCTGCCCAGACTGAAATGCTAACAGACTTCAGATTCACAGAAGAGGTGAGGCTCTTACATGATAAGGGTGTGTCTGAGGATATTTGTTGTTCTTCAGACTAATATCTGTAAATTTCTAGAACAGTGGTTCCCAAACATGTTCTGCCACTTGTGCAGGGAAAGCCCCTGGCGGGCTGGGCCGGTTTGTGTACCGGCTGCATCTGCAGGTTTGGCCAATCACGGCTCCCAGTGGCCGCAATTTGCTGCTCCAGGCCAATGTGGGCTGCAGAAAGTGGTGTGGGCTGAGTGACATACTGGCCGCCACTTCCAGCAGCACCCATTGGCCTGGAGCAGCGAATCGCAGCCGCTGGGAGCCGTGATCAGCTGAACATGCGGACACGGCAGGTACACAAACCGGCCTGGCCCGTCAGGGGCTTTCCCTGCACAAGCGGCAGAACACATTTGGGAACCACTGTTCTAGAGTAAAAGTGTATGGTTAAGAAATTTCTTTGCTAAGACCCTGTTCCTTGCTTTACAGCCATGTTGTTCCTGAAGGCTTTGGACTAGGAGCCCAGTGTGACCACATCATCAGTGAAGGTCAGGGGGAAGCAGTGTAACCACTTGGGGGTTTCATGAGGAGGAGCTCTGGGGGAATCCAGTGTGGCTGGACTGTGAAGTCCCACATCCCAAAGAAAGGTGTCAGAAAAAGTCTGAGCCTCAAAAAGCCCCTTACAGAGCCAGAGCTGAGAATAGTGACTAGACTCTGGCCAGACCCAATTGTCTTTGATGTACATCAGACCTCTTCAACTGGATCCATTTCCAACAGACTGATGACCATACAACCTGGTCCAGTGCACCTCTGTAATATTTGGTTCCATGGATCGTATGCATGAAGGTACTAACTGCCTGTTTAGGGATAAATTCTGCCCCTATGCCATTCAAGAGTAGCAGGGTTTGTTACAAAGCCATTATGTGAGGACTGGAGATAAATGGGTTTCCCCATTCTCAGTCTTTGAGTTGCAGTGAAATATTTCCTATAGTCCTCTGAAAATGGAAAGTCAATGAACTCTCCATTCTATTCCAAGCCTGCCTCTGTCCAGCCCCAAATCTGTCTGAACAGGGATGTGGTATGAGTAGGGTCCTACTAAATTCATGGTCCCTTTTGGTCAATTTCACGGTCATAGGATTTGAAAAATTGTAAATTTCATAATTTCAGCTATTTAAATCCAAAATTTCAGTGTTATAATTGTGGGGGTCCTGATCGAAAAAGGATTTTTGGGGAGGAGTAGGGTGTTGCAAGGTTATTGTATAGGGGGTTACAGTATTGCTACTCTTAGTCCTGCGCTGCTGCTGGCATCGGTACTGCCTTCAGAGCTGTGCAGCTGGACAATAGCCACCACCCTCCAGCAACCCAGTTCTGAAGGCAGGGCAGAAGTAAGAGTGGCAATATCATGACCTTCCTAAAATAGCCTTGCCACACACACACACAGCTCTGACTCCCCTGCCTGCAACCCCTTTTTGAATCAGGACCAGTTTGAGAAATGCTGGTCTCCCTGTGAAATCTGTATAGTACAGGGTAAAAACACTCAGAAGACCAGATTTCACAGAGGGAGAAAATGTTTCATGATCCGTGATGCATTTTTCATGGCTGTGAATTTGGTAGGACCTAGGTCTGAGTCCCCACCAAGCCAGGCTCTGTAGTACAAAGGCAATAAGCCTTACATCAGTGCTGCAAAATTCACCACACACCCTCTCCCCTGCTCCAACATATATACACAGTTCTCATCTTCAGTCCCCTCTTCTCTTTTATAGTCTATGGACTCATTAGCTGCTGGCTGTAGTGACACTGCATGTGTAAACAAAAAATACTGTGCCCTGGATTCCTGCAGCAGCATATATAAAATAATCATTAAAGCCCTGTGCACTGATGGCACTGCTGTGGTGCTTAGTCCACTCTCCCCGATCTGGTATTCCCCTCCACAGGGTAACTGCCTGAAGAAGAAAGCACTCATTTGTGGTGTGTAGTGCCCTAGAAAATCTCTGCTTCTATGGTTACAAATCCCTTCCTTGAAGTGCCAGGAAAAGAAATATAGCATTTTGAAAGCTACATACTATAAACTTAGTCCTTGGGAGCTCTAACCCTACAGTTCGACCTCTTAAACAGAGATGTTGTAGGTAATGTCAAAGAGATTCGGGCTTTCCATAATCCATCAGGTGAAGTTAGAGCTTGTGCTATAGAATTAAATACCATTACATACTTAGACCATGCACGCACATCTGTCCACAATTGCCTTGTAGGAAGATTATTATTGCAAGTAATGGTCACCAGGCAATTGGATATTGTGGCAGGAGGTCCCCACGGATTGAAGTAGAGAGAGATTATGAAAACATCAATTTATCCTTAATTCTGATACTTAATTTTGCTTATTACACTCAGTTTACACATTGAAGACTGGTGTAAGCATCAGTCATATTTTTGCATTGTGGGTTAAGACACATTCTGCTAAAAAGATCTTTGTCAGTCAGTTAACATGCTTTGTGCTACATGTGAAGCTTCTGAACCTGACTGACTTTAACAAAGACAGACAGAATGAAAGAAAGAAAGAAAGAAAGAATCCATTCCTTTAGCACATTGTTCATTGTCTGTACAATGTTAGCTTATCTGGCCACTTGTACTAAGGTCAGACTAGGGTTTTTCAGAGCTGAGAAAGAATTGCAGGGACAAGTAAACACGATTAAAGCTGTGAATGAAAGGTAGCAATTAGAAAAGTCTTACTGTCCAGGTGACTTGAACTGTAGTGGGTGTCAGCACAACAGGATTATGTAGCCGTACAATGACGTCTCCTAACTCTTTCTGGACTTGCCTGTGATCCACTCCCTGTGCTGGTGGGCTGATATCTGCCAGGCCAACCATAAACACAAAATGATTATTTTAATAAGGAGCCTCACTTGTATCATTAATTCATTAGGAGGACTGACAAATTTAATGTACTGGGTTAAAATAGTATTAGTTTGTATCACTTTCAAAAACAATGCCGCAGATTAGATTAACCTAAGAACGCCGAAAAGCACCAAGTAAACATTCACTGCCATAAACAAACACCACATGTTCTATTACTTAGGCAATTAGAAAATGTTCTTCTCTAGCCCAAATAGTCATTGAAAACATTTTTTTTCCCTAGCAGTTAAGTGAGTGATTGGTGAGATGCCATATTCACATGCTTTGAAATATTCAGATGATAATAGTCTTGATGTGCCAGTGTGCCTGCAAATCTAGAGCACAAGAAGTCTGTATAATCTAAGGAAATGATATTGCAGAAGCTGAATATGTACATTTGCTTGTTTTTAAACTGTGTATGTTACACTCATTATGCTTCTTCAAATTTTCCCTCCTTTTCAATATGTATTACAAGTTCCTTTCCTTTTCAGTTTGACAAAATTAGAGTTAGAAAGTGAGGGAACCATACTAAAAATAGCAATTTCCTATTTTTTAAGCCTATTCCACTATAGAAAATTTATACATTTTCCAGCTGTTCATGTCTGAAAATGGGATAAAGTTGTGAGGTCACATTGCCCTTTCTCACATAAGAAAAGACATGGGAGAAAAACTCCACAAGGATTATGTTGCAGAGATTAGATCAAATCATGCCTTCAGCAGGAAGGTGGGGAAGAAAAACATGGATTTCCCCACCGGAAACCAGGTAGGTTTCAGTGGCTCTGTGTAAGGCCAGGACAATCTGTGTGGAGGCTCCATCCCACCACAGCAATCTGGCTCTGCTCCCTAGCAATAGTGGCCCTCAAGAATTTCCGTAGCGCTATGTGGAAAAAGTTATGCAACCTGAAATTGTATTGTCTTTTCTGTGTGTGGCCTCAAAATGTGAATCCCTCTAGTCTTGCCTCTGGTCTACCCACTCATTCCCCATCTGTTCACATTTACTCTGAGCCTACCCATCTGCATCCCATGACCACCTGGAGAAGGACCTGAAGAGGGGACTGAATCACCCTTCTGCTCAGAGAAGTGGCTTTGTATGCGTGGATCTAGTGTGTGGTGAACGGGCTCCCTAGTATGCAGCACTTTGAGAAACACTTCTCTGTCCCAATGTTTTCAAAATGCCATATATTCAAATGTTGGGCCTCATGTTCTTCTCCACAACATAGCATGGAGGGGAGCAAGCCAGCATAGAAACCTCCGTAGAGCTATGGAAGGAGTAGTGCACCTTCACCACATTCTTCCCAAACTTGCCCTTGGAAAGAACTGAGGATCCCTCCCAACAGGTGCACTGGTACTCTGGGGAGCTTGAGGTGTTATTCTGGGTTAAGAGTCAGAGAGGAGCCACTGAACATGGTACATGTCCGTCTGCACACCACAGAATTCCCAGTGGAAATCCATGTAGGACTTACTGCTACCGGAAACCATCTCTAACTCCCTTGGTGTCTGCTTTCCTCCCTGAAGGGTAGGGAGTTGGGGCACAGGCAGGGTGCTCAGATTCCGTTACTTCACAAGAGTTGTGCTCCTAGAGGAGAGAGAAGGCCCAGAGGCCTGCTACAAAGCGGATGAGCATACGTGAGTTCTACTCAGATTTCACAGATGATCCACTGGAGCCATTGGTTTCATTGACCACACTTACTTCCCCATATATGCTGCTGCAAACTCTTCACCTCATAAAGGGAAGACTCAAACAGGGTGACATCTTTTCTGTCTGATGGGTATGGGAGAGTAATACGTGGCCCTTTGTTCTCTTAACAGGAAAAACATTATGTAAAGTAGAGATAATACTGCTCTTCAGAAAGAAAAACATTCAAAGCATGTCTCAAATACTTCAGTCCTCAGGATTTAGATAAAAATCTAGTTTTCATAGTCCAGATTTCAGCTTCATATTTCAAGCAATATTATGGGTTTTGATTCACCAAAGAGACACTATCTATACAGGCTTTCCAGTGACTTTCAAATGTGTGGAGTGAGTCTATGGGCCTCCCAAAGGGAATATAATCCAAATATGGAAACGTTAGCAATGGTACAGAAGTGACGTGCTCAGCAAAATATACCTATTCAAAGTGAGTGAAAAAGAAAAAAGACGGATGGATATTAAGATAAATCTATAACAGAGCAACTCAGACTTGTTTATTGAAAGATAACTTATACTAACTACAAAACACTTTTATACTGGGTATAAAATAATTCCCATAGCTACCCATGATTAAATCTTAGAAAATATTATCTACCAATGGTACAGAACCAACAGCGTGCTATGATTATGTCCCCTTTGGGAGGGAAAAATATATTGTGTATACAGTGTGTATTTTTTTTAATATGGACAAATGTCCATAAGCTAAAAAAATTACTAATTAGAGCTACAGCGGGATATCACCATTACACCAAACACAAGAACCTACATGTGTTAGTGTTAGTCATGTGATTAATTGCATTTTGCATGCAACTTTAACTTCCATATCGGCATTCTGCCCACTTATCCATCTTCCCAAGGTCTGCATTCTAAATGTCTAGCAACTTCAGATAGCTGCATTTTTCAAAATCAACCTGAATGAGAAATATGTCCTTCTCTCCCAGAATTACATTCACCTGATGTCCAGGGCAGGAAATATTAAGTCCAAGACCCAGGAAGATCCCAGGATACTGTATCTTCAAATCATGCCATTATTAGGTATAGAAAATGTTCTTCAGATTTCTAAAATTACATTGTGTTCCTCTGCCACTGAACCCTATGTCATTGGATTCATGGCACTAAGCATATGTGTCTTTATAGGTGAGGGAAGTGAAACACAGTGCCAATAAACATTTCTGTCTGAAACATATTCAAATATTTTCTGAAAAATACCTAGCTGATCCTAAATAAAATGCTTTCCAACTCATAAGGCAGCTTTTCCAAACTCATTCCAATATAACTTTTTTAACCAAACCACACCATAGGATGTGGGTATAATTATTCTGGAGCAGTCTCTGTGCATGTGATTTTCATGTAAACTTGTTTAATCGATTTTTCTGTCCTACGCAGAGTAGTGCACTGACCTACAAGATGCTACTCATTTGTATATAAAGCTTAGAACAGACGTGGGCAAACCACGGCCTGCGGGACACATCCAGAAGAGGAAGAGGAGGCAGTTGGATGGAGTGGAGGTTCTGGGGAGTGGTCAGGAGATGGGGAAGAGGGAGGGTTGGTAGTGGGAGTCTCGGGGGGGCCTGTCAGGGGCCGAGGATATGGATAGGGGTCAGGAGGGCAGTCGGGGACAGGGAGTGCGGGGGGCAATTAGGAGTGGCGGGTCCTGGGATCCCACCGCCTATCCATCCCACCCTCTATCCAACCCGGGGCGGGTGGTCAGGGGACGAGGAGCAGAGAGCAGTTGGATGAGGGTAAGAGTCCCAGGGGGATGTCGGGGGCGAGGGTATGGATGGGGCTGGGGCAGTCAGGGGACAGGGAGCAGGGGGATTGGATGGGAGGGCAAGGGTCTCAGGAGGGGGTGGTCAGGGGACAAGGGGTGGGGTTGGATGGGCTGGGGATTCTGAGAGCGCAGTCATGGGGCAGGAGTGGGAGGGGGCAGATAGGGAGCAATGGCCAGGCTGTTTGGGGAGGCACAGCCTTCCCTACCCAGCCCTCCATACGGTTGCACAATCCCAATGTGGCCCTTGGGCCAAAAAGATTGCCCACGCCCGCTATAGAAGAATACTGTGTGATATTCTGTTGTATTATTTGTGAAATTAGGTGTGACTGTGTTATGAAAAATTACCCTAGAGTCACAAAGGGGCAGAGTTAGGTTGTATGGGCAACTTACTGTAGTCATTGTTTGATTTCAAGTGATTAATTGTACATTTTTAATGCTTTCTTAACCTATTTTTAAAAGGAATTTCCTAGGCTTTATGATGAAAAAAATAGAAAATAAAAATGTCATAATCTGCAACTATTGGCTAGATGTGATTGGACTGTTCCATGCCACGTGGCTAAGACAATCTGCCAGTGGGCAAATCTTAGGATCTTCACAGTCCCTATCATGCTAGAGGAGAGCCCCTGCCTTAGTGGAACTTATCCTAGAAGGAGACCTGGTAACTAGTGCAGGCGGGAGGCTACACTTCTGTACTTCTTAGCAGGCTCACAGCTAGAGACACTTTTGGCTGGTTGGATGAGCTTGGGAAAGGGAGTTTGGGATAGGGGAGGGTGGCACAGGAGCCAGGGGAGCCACTGAAACTGAAACTTTGTTCACTTAGGCAAAACACTGTTCATTACATTGAAAAACTTGGTGCTGGCCATAGAGAAGTTAGACCAGAGCAGGGTAGTCCAGGAAGGAGAGAACAGATCAGACCCAAGCCACCCGGAAAGGTATGGCAATTGGGGTTGCCTGGCAATAAGATATACCAGATTAGAGACCACCTGACAGAAGCCAAACAACAATATGGTGTTTCAGAGCGCCTCAGAATAGGAGGGCTAGCCTCAAGTTGTGTTTGCTAGACATCTTCTGGGTGACCAACATGCCAGCGAGAACCATGTATTTATTTGGAAGTTACAAAGGACTTTATTAGAGCATGACCTCGACAACTAGTAGCTCCCAATGAACCTAGTATGTTTGAAAGTGTTCTATTTAGAGTTTATTATTTCAATATTATTCACGGGTCTTTCTGAATATATGGTTATTAAACATACAAGCAATCAGTAGTGCTCTCAATGGCTTGAGGAATTCTTGCTCAGTGTAAGGATTTGCAATCCAATGGTGTAAATTTGCCCAGTATACCCTGCATGTTATTTGCCATATTTTGATTTAATGAAACCAAATTTTAAGACATAAAAGTTATCATGGATACCTGTTGTGAATTAATATAATGTATCATTACTTTAATTGCCTCTTTACTTTGCAATGGCTAGTATGAACAGGCCTTTTACTGCATGTCAGCTTCCTTTGTGAGTCTGAGTTGAATCGTTGAATCCAAGTGTTATTAGAAACACATCAAAACATTATGCTAATTGTCAATTGATGTTGTGATTTAATTCTACTAAATAGTAAGGTATCAAAGAGCTATACGTACTCTACATGTTGCACCATGTGTGGCTGGCGAACAGTTTGTGGAAATGGAAATTACAACATGTCCTGAAGCTAATGAAAAGAACTATTTTTGCTGAAATCAAATCTCTTGTCAGTATGTCAGATGTAAAGATGTGGAACGTGAGACTTCTAAAGAGCTAGATTGTGCTATGAGCGTGAAGCTTAAAGTCAGGGCTGGTGCAGAGCCGCACATCCCTAGAGGAACTGATGGAAAGTATAGTGCTTTGAAAAGCAGAATCCCACCTGGAGTCTCCTTGATGCAGTGGGAGTGGGGAGCAAAAATTTGCAACAGACCTTTAAAAACCAAGCCTCTGCCCATTCCTCATCTGTTCTCACCCATCCCTGCCCCTTTGCAGAGAGGAGCCTAGGGTCTCCTACTAGTGCTGTGGCTACTACTCTGGGTGACTCTGCAGGGGTGGAGAAGCTGTGTACACCCTCCTTGCCTCACTGCATAACCATACAAGGCAAGGAAAAGACCTTTCTGTAAATGAATTGTAGGAGATTACTCTGAATCATCCGTGAACAGGAATAAGTCTGAGTAAACAATTGTTCATAACTGTTTTCCAATCTGTTCAATGAAGAGTTAAGCTGTGGGGTGCAGAATTTGGTCAATGCATTGACACAGCTATGCCACACCCTGTGCTCCACCGAGAAGCGTGTCCATTTTCACCATATTCATTTAGACTGAGCATAGAGAGAGTAAATTGGGTATAAAACAACTGTTCTGGTTTGTCAGCATTTCACACCCTTTTTGTACAGGTGTAAGAAATGAGAGGCAATGGAAGATCAGACCATCTTCATCTAATTACACTAGCTGTCCTACAGATGAGAAGTCCTATTTAGGCCATTCTTTTTAGTTTAGTATTCAGTATATGAATGTAGAGAACATAAAATATGTACATACACACACACGTGTCTCAGAATATCTTTTAAAATAATTCTCAGCATGAATTAGATTCACATTGATTCTCTGCAAAAATATTGGGCCAGACTGATTCATACACTCTGGCTACTTTGTGCCACTCTGGTGATGAAATCTAGCTGTAGACCTGGCTTTTATCTTTGTATCATACTTATACGTCCCCCATTAATATAGTATTTAGTGCCTGATGATCTTGAACATATGTATCCTCACAAAAACCCTCTGAGGAAGGGAAGTGCTACTATCCCCATTTTACAGATGGTGAACTGAGGCCCAGAGAGACTAAGGGCCAGATTTGTTAAGGTATTAAGGCACCTAAAGATGCAGATAGGAATCTAGTGGAACCCAATGTGAGTTGGATGTCTAGGTGCTTTTGAAAATTCCACTAGTCATCTATCTTCATCTTTAGGCACCTCAAACCTTTACAGATCTGGCCTTTAGTGACCTGTCTAAGGTTATACAAAAAGCCTGTAGTGCAGCAGGGAATTAAACTGGGGTTTACAGGTTGAGGTAGGTTTACAGTGATTTGAGTTACCAGAGTGGTGCAAAGCAGTTGAACTAAACTGGCTCAATTTTCAGAGATTTCCCACCGTTCTTTCTATTATCAAGTAATTCAAGCAGAAGTCCTGGATACAACTAGAGATCATGTGAACAATTAATGATTGACATTACCTTGTGTGCGGACAGGATCTGACATGGGGCTGGGGTCACTCAGACCTTGCGAGTTGATTGCTCTCACCATAAACAGGTAGATTGTATTGGGTCGCAATCCTCTTAAAGTGTAGAGTGTTGTCTTTACATGATTAGCAACTGTTTGCCAGCTATTGCTCACAGATTGGCTGCAATGAAAAAAAACATCGTTGAAGACTACAGATTAAAGCAAAAAGAAATCATACAAATACAGAATTGGAAGGGTCCCTGATAGTCCAGTTCCCTGCACTGATGCAGGACTAAGTTTATCTAGGCCATCTCTGATGGGTGTTTGTCTAACCTGTTCTTAAAAACTTCTACTGACAGAGATTTTACAATCTCCCTAGGTAATTTGGTCCAGTGCTTAACTATCCTTACAGTTAGGAAGTTTTTCCTAATGTCTGAATCTTTATTGCTGCAATTTAAGCCCATTACTTCTTATCCTTTCCTCTGTGATTAAGAAGAACAATTCATCACCCTCCTCTTTATAACAAACTTTTACATACTGGGGAGAGAAAGGATTTGAAAAAGAAGTTGAGTTTCATTTCTTGCCAAGGTTAACCACTGGGCAAAAAAAATAACAAGATCAATTAAAATAAAATGAAACAGTTCTGCTGGTTTTAGTTAATTCATCAAGAGAGTAGACCACATTATGAAACAAAACAATGGTACCATAAAAATATTTCAGCCCTGCTGAAGTGAAAGCCTTTCCTGATACATTGTAGCCCACTAAAATAAATACTTGCAAAATGAACAGATATAGAAAAGTGGAAAAGTAAATTTGAATGATAAATGGGGTCCTCTTGAACAAATGTATGAAAATAATAAACCTGTTAAAAGAATAACTTTCTATACTACAGGGTAAATTATGCAAATAAATTGTCTTGCTAAAAGAATGTGTTCTCCTTGAATTAAATCCATCTGTAAAATTACTTTTGATGCTTTCGAAAACACATCTGTAAACGAAAAATGCATGAATATATTTTCCTGTGCTTATGTTTTCAGCTGGACTGTCCTATAAACAGAATATAGCACTTGCATCTGTAATGATCTCAAGTGTGATTGTTAAAAACAGCCCCCTATGAATATATGGTGATTTTTAGTCATCAGTGGGATGTCACTGCAGCTTATGTAAAGACAAATGGAAACTTTTGCTAAGGATAAAGAGAGGATTTCATTTCATAGCTGTCGTTTGTATATTATTCATTAGAAAGTTCTTCTGTCTTTTCCATTTGGGCTTATTAAAGGTAGTCACTATTTTCATATAAGTCAAAAGACATACTGGAAGTTACCATTTTTACGGAAAACAATTATTTGCATATTTTAGAAATGGCACATAGATATTTATGTAGAAGGATGAGTAGTCATCATTGTAGCCTTTTGAGCTGTTACTGTACATATTTTAGATGACCATAGACTACCATGCTAACTAAAAGGAAAAATATATTTACTCCTTTTCTTTCACTTTAAGACTCTGATTCAGGAAGGTCCTTAAACATGACCCTAATTTGAAGCACACAAGTAACCCATTGATTTAAGTAACTTCCTGAATTGTGACCTAAGAGCTCAGTCCTGCAAAATACTGTGCACACCTGTGAGGTGCTCAGCTCCTCAGCTCTGATCAGTGTCAGACTTGTAGGATCAAGCTCTAAATGATCAGATGTTTGTTTTTTAAATGATATATTTTATTCCATATGGCATCATACTAGAATTTCAAAAGGTGTTTTTGTTTTTTGTTTTTAGGTTCTGCTTTAAGACTAAACATCCCAACATGTTCAAGGTTTAGGGAAATCTATTATTAACTTTTTTTTTTAAGTCTGTTTTGCCCAACCCTAATTAAACTACCTCCTCTCACGCTGTCCAATTTGAATGTCAACATTCTCATTTGAAACTCTCAGTGATGATCAGGATTAAAAATAATAATAATAATGGAGATATCCTATCTCCCAGAACTGGAAGGGACCTTGAAAAGTCATTGAGTCCAGCCCCCTGCTTTCACTAGCAGAACCAAGTACTGATTTTACCCCAAATCCCTCAGTGGCCCCCTCAAGGGCTGAACTCACAACCCTGGACTTAGCAGACCAATGCTCAAACCACTGAGCTACCCTCTCTAGGGATTAAGAAAAAAGTAACAGATCAGTGAATGCTTAGTCAAGCTATGCTTTTGCTGACCTGAAGAAATAGTCTAGTGCTTCTCTAAAAGTTTTATTAAGAAATAGGTGGTTAATAATAAAAAGGAGAAATTCTTGAAGATTAAGAATGAACTCCATGTCATCAAAGATAAGGCCTTTAGTGAGTTAATTGAATTTGCAGATGTCCACACAGGTACCATCATACCAGGAACATAGTTAACACTAGGATTAAAACAAAATTAGAAAGGAAAGAGATTAGAAGTAGAAATTTTCACATACCTAAAAGCCTCAATGATATATGCACTAGCTGGTAAGCTTCCAGGTGTGCCTGGCTGCCAGGACAAGGTGACACTGTTCTTAGTAACATCAGTGACCTGGGGTTTGGATGGTGGCCCAGGAAGTTCATTCAAATCATAATTTTTACTGATTGTTGCTCCACCAGACTCTGTAAGGGGTAAATAAAAAAATAGTTAACTTTTATCCTTGACTGCACAATTTGATTTTAAAAAAGGAGAGCAAAAATAAAAAACTATACAAATAATTTATGACAGTCAGCACAATGGCCCAGCACTTACTGACCTAACTTAACAATAACAACAGAGAGTCAGGTTTACATTTAGAGGTTTATGTTACTGGATGATTGGCTGTCGGTTGTTATAGAAGCTTTAGCTCATAAAAGAAACCAAAGAAAGCAACAACAATAGAGAAAAGGGAGGGGAGAAGGCAGACAGCCTAGTCTACTTTATTTATTTTTTAATAGCTGGAATAGTTTCACCTAAAATGTCATCAGTCAATAGAAGGCATGAGAAAACCCCCAATCCTACAAAAGGATCTCCATTTAGGTAGAGTCTTTCACCCCACATGAAGCCCCAGTGACTTCAATGGGATTCTTCATGGCCATAAGGGCCTTCTTGCATGGAAACAGTTAGTTTGTTGGTACTCCACTTTAGACTAGATATAGCTTTCCAATGTGCCTTGATACTAATACAACTGATTGTACCATCAATGGAGATTTAGAAATAATAATACCAAAATCTAAGTCACGTGAAGATATCCAGCCTTTCCACCAAAAAATATAGTAGTCTCAATCCTGGTTTCCTTTAAAACACATCTGCTATAATACAGTGAATACAAGCCAAGAGAACAACAAGCCTCTGACATGACTTACCTGTCACCTCTAGCACAGCGCTCCAGGATGTCTCCCCACTTGAACTTGTGGCCACACATGTGTAAGTGCCAGTGTCAGATATCTAGTAATACAAAAATGGTTAAGAGCATTTTTGACAAACCTTTAACATAAGGTGGCATAATTCTCTCAATTTTTTTTGATTATTTCTTGATGTAAAATAAGAAGGACTTAACCTACATTGTACATCACTAAAGGACACCAGACATTTCTCAAATAATCATTTAATGGTGGCTTACTTTTAGCAAACTATAATAAGATTACTTGCTCTTAATAGTTTCCACTCTCTTTTCTCCCCCCCCCCACCCATTATTCTAATTCTCATATTGTTAATGTCATTGGTACAGGGTATGGGTATTACAGAATGGTTAATTTAAAACATGTCACCGATGTTTTTTTTATATATGAAGGAAGATCCAGGTGAATTCCAGTAAAAATACAACATAACATAGATGTGACCGAAATTATAATTTAAAGTGTGTCTAAATTGTGAAATAGGTACAGATTTCACTTCTCAGAGGAGATTAAGCTTCAGTTTCATAATCCCTGCCTTGATTTACAGTTTCCAATCCCAGCAGGGTTGTCTCACCTCCTTTTATTCTTCTGTTGTAGAGGAAGTATTACTATGTAGTTTATCATGTATGGGTCTTTTTAGATGAGACTTTAAAACCAGTCCTGTCTAGTTAGTATGGCTATTAAAGCCCTCATGCATAACATTTTCTAAAGGGTAAGGCTGGGTCAGTGGCCTAGGCCAAATTTCCCTCTTCCCTCTCCACTTTTATGCAGAGTGGAGTGAGCCTGTTGATGAGCTAGCAGCTGCCTTCCACACCAGAGGGGTTTCAGTGATGGTGTGTGTGCATTTCAGTGGCACTGTATGTCTGGGGTTTGAGAACTGTTTTGGGATGAAAAGCATTATATTCACATAAATGATCCAGACATGCAGAGTTTATTTGGGGAAATTGTTTGTGGTCACATTGACACTATTAGAGTTATTTCCCCCCACTTCTTTTTATTTTTTTCCCCATCACACTGATTTCCCCTGATGTTATGTTATTTCTCACTTTGAAGGCTAAGGGATACTATGAATGAGACCTGATGTTTGGTCTGGGGAAATCGATTGAGATCAATAGAATACCACAGTTGGCCAACAGTGTGTAGTCTACTCAGAAGCCCCCAACCTGCTGTGTGTAAAGCACGTTAGCCTAGAGATGGAAATGGAGTGGGGAGAGTGCTGACTCTGATGATATGAGAGAAGAATTATATTCACTGGGGGAAGACTGCATTGGAACATCTCAGTGGATATAGGGCTAAATCCAAAATGGTTTATTGGACTGTAAGGGAATAGTATGTGTGTGCTCTGAACTATATTAAATTGGAACTGAAATCAATGTGCTCATAGCTTGATTTTCCAGATGGCTGTTGAGGCAAATCAGCAAGATGCTCTTTACAATATCTGCTGATATATATTTTAATTGATTTTGAAGTTTATCATGTTTGAATTGTGTTGGCACTTTCTGCTTCTGACACATTATCTCTGCAGTATACTATTGTTATGGACAGGGCACGACAGGTAATTAGTGATGTAACTGTTTAGTAGATTTGTATAAGCATGGCCTGAATTTTAAGATGATTCAGCTGCCTTGACTCAGAGAGACTCTCTGATAAAAGCTGAAATATTCAAAATGTGCCGTGGCCTGTCCTGGTGCTCTGGGCAGCACGGCTGTAGCGCTGCCACCCACCAGTGCTCCAGGCAGTGTGATAAGGGGGCAGGGAGCAAGGTGGGGGGTTGGATATATGGCAGGGGAGTTCAGGGTGATGGTCAGGGGTGTGAGTGGGGGCAGGGCAGTCAGAGGGTAGGGAATAGGGGGGTTGAATGGGGGCAGGGGTCCTGGGGGACCAGTCGGGGGGGTTAGCTGGGATGGTGGAGAGCAGTCCGGGCAAGGGTTCTGGGGCGGTCAGGGGACAGGGAGAAGGGGTGTCTGGATGGGGCAGTAATCTCAGAGGGGCAGTCAGGAAGGAGAGGGGTTGGATGGGGGGGCAGTCGGGCAAGGGTTCTGGGGCGGTCAGGGGACAGGGAGAAGGGGTGTCTGGATGGGGCAGTAATCTCAGAGGGGCAGTCAGGAAGGAGAGGGGTTGGATGGGGGGGCAGTCGGGCAAGGGTTCTGGGGCGGTCAGAGGACAGGGAGAAGGGGTGATTGGATGGGGTAGGTGTTCTGGAGGGCAGTCAGGAATGAGAGGAGGGGTAGGATTGGGCAGTGGGGGGGTGGGAAGGGGTTCCGAGGGTGATGGGGCAGGGGTCCCGGGGAGCTGTCAGGGAATGGGGGGGTTGGATGGGGCAGGAGTCCCGGGGGGGCTGTCAGGGGGTGAGAAGCAGAGGGGGTCAGATGGGGGTAGGGCTGGGCCACACCTGGCTGTCTGGGGAGGCACAGCCTCCCTTAACAGGCCCTCCATACAATTTCAGAAACCTAATGTGGCCCTCAGGCCAAAAAGTTTGCCTATCCCTGTTCTACATAGTTTGTGGATCAGCCACCTCCTCCCAATGACTTCGGCCAACTGGCTGCTTTTAAGGACATGGAGGGAGACAACTGAAAATCTGAATATATGGATGGATTATGATCGTCATTAAGCACTTTCCCTCCTTTCCCTGGTTAACACTGGGTTTCTGGGCAAGCTATGAATAATAAGCAAGTGGCTTTTTTGGAGCAGAGAAGGAATTTTCTTGTCACCATTGACATGGGTATGGAATTTTTTTCCACTTCCTCACAGCAACTGGGATACTTGGCACATAGGGGAATTGTGTAGATTCACATTCAAGGTTTATCACAACTTTGGCCTGGGGTCCAGTGTGGTTGTTACTAAGCATGAGCAAGGTGATGTAGGGGCTCCAGAGTAAATATCGGCATTGAGCTAAGGAGAAGGACCATACCCATTAGATGTACTGCAATGAGTTACCTCGACTTATACAGTGAACACTTGTATGCAATAAGGGCAGTGACAATTATTTTGGTAAGATGCCAAAATCTCGGTTGGTTGGTTATGGTGAAGGGGAGCTAATTGTAGCCTGCCCTGAGATTGGTCCTGTCTAAAGGACTTCAGTTCGGACTGGACTCTTTGTTGCTGTGGTAGCCTTAACAGAAGACTTTAATTCATAAAAGTTGCAGCTTCCCGTGTAAACCAGGGCTGTCAAGCGATTAAAAAAAATAATTGCAATTAATTGTGCTGTTAAACAATAATAAAATACCATTTATTTAAATATTTTTGGATGTTTTTTACATTTTCAAATATATTGATTTTAACTACAATGCAGAATAAAAAGTGTACAGTGCTTACTTTATATTTATTTTTTATTACAAATATTTGCACTGTAAGAAAACAAAAGAAATAGTAATTTTCAATACCCACATTACAAGTACTATAGTGCAATCTCTTTATCATGAAAGTTGAACTTACAAATGTAGAATTATGTACCAAAAAAAATTCAAAAATAAAACAATGTAAAGTTTAGAGTCTACAATTCCACTCAGTCCTGCTTCTTGTTCAGATTGCTCAGACAAACAAGTTTATTTACATAGACAAGAGAAAATGCTGCCCGCTTCTTGTTTGCAATGTCTCCTGAAAGTGAGAAAAGTCATTTGAATGCTACTGTCATTGCTGGCATTGCAAGATATTTATATGCCAGATATGCTAAAGGTTCATTTGTCCCTTCATGTCAACCAACATTCCAGAGGACATGCATCCATTCTGATGATGGGTTCTGCTCAATGACGATCCAAAACAGTGCGGATCATCACATATTCATTTTCATCATCATGACTCAGATGCCACAAGCAGAAGGTGGATTTTCTTTTTGCGTGCTTCAGGTTCTGTAGTTTCTGCACTGGAGTGTTGCACTTTTAAGACATCTGAAAGCATGCTCCATAAGTCGTCCCTCTCAGATTTGGAAGGCATTTCAGATTCTTAAACCTTGGGTCAAGTGTTGTATCTGTCTTTAGAAATCTCACATTGGTACCACCTTTGTGTTTTGTCAAATCTGCAGTGAAAGTGTTCTTAAATCTAACACGTGCTGGGTCAGCATCCGATTCTACAATAACATGAAATACTTGGCAGAATGGGGGTAAAACAGATCAGGAGACATACAATTCTCCCCCAAGGAGTTCAGTCACAAACTTAATTAACACATGATTTTTTTTAAATGAGCACCATCAGCATGGAAGCATGTCCTCTGGAACGGTGGTCAAAGCATGAAGTGACATACAAATATTTATCATAGTTAGCATGTAAATCCTTGCAATGCCAGTTACAAAAGTGCCATGCGAACACACCTGTTCTCACTTTCAGATGGCATTGTAAATAAGAAGTGGGCAGCGTTATCTCCTGTAAATGTAAACAAACTTGTTTGTCTTAGTAGTTGGCTGAACAAGAAGCAGGACTCAGTGGACTTGTACGCCATAAAGTTTTACATTCTTTTGTTTTTGAGTGCATTTATATAACAAAAAAATCTACATTTGTAAGTTGCATTTCCACAATAAAGAGATTGCACTACAGCACTTGTATGAGGTAAATTGAAAAATACTATTTCTTTTATCATTTTTACAGTGCAAATATTTGTAATCAATAATAATAGAAAGTGAGCAGTGTACACTTTGTATTCTGCACAGTAATTCAAGTCAATATATTTGAAAATGTAGAAAAACATCCAAAAATATTTAATAAATTTCAATTGGGATTCTATTGTTCAACAGTGTGATTAAAACTGTGATTAATTGCGATTAACTTTTTAATCACAATTTTTTTTTAGTTAATTGCATGAGTTAACTGCAATTAATCGACAACCATAGTTTAAACCAATTTATGGTGTTGAGTCTTATGGTGTGTCTGATTCAAATAATGCGTGCTACTGCACTGAGAAAGTTTAAGGTGTATCTTTCTGAGCCTTAAAGGAAAATGGGTATTAAACAATGAGCCACTCAAGGATCAATAAAAGCTCCATGTCTTTTAAAGTCACACTTAATGCCAGATTTTCCTACCCCCTCCCAGTATTTCTTTTCTCCTTTACAGATCATGTGCCTCTAACAAAGACATTAATGTGCTGGCACGATTCAACAAGTATTTTACTGTTTGTATAACTGCATGGAGGCAGGCATCCCATGAGTTTCTGCCTCATGGACACTCCACAGAAGCCCATCATCAATGCTCTGAAAGTTTGTTTGAAATCACCAAGCTCCCACCTTTAATTGCTGCTTTCTAACACTACTGGGGAATCTTGCCTATTCAACCACACTGTTTAATTCAGCTCTACAGTAAAAATGCATTAACCTTCATGGCCCAAGACCGCCTTTAACCCAGAGAGGAGGATAAATTGTTTACTCAAGGAAAACTAGCATAAATTTTTTAATAAATTCCATTTTATTCCAAGGAGGTTAACAATTCATTTATGATCACTGATGAGATGTTGGCAGAAAACTAAATGGCTGCTCATTTCTTGTTCTTTATAGTTCTGCAGATTATCTTTTTTTTCATGATCAAACTAAGTATAAGCATTAGTGCTGATGAAATTAAATATTTCCTGAAATTATTTTTAAACAATTAATGTATAATATAACTATATTTACTTCCTGCACCATATGTATTATATATTTGGATATCTATAATGAGTATCTCTATACTTTATATATTATACATAAATACATACATCTACACAAAGGTTGTCATTAGCAAGATAACATTTACCAACAAGATACAGCAGATTTTGTTTGTACTCTAAATAAGACAATAGTGTTATCTCAGATATCAATATGTTAAATTGTTGGTAAATTTTGCCTTTTGAATGCCAACTACTCTATGAGAGTATAGATATATCAAAGAATCAATCCTCTATCCGTGATCTGCACAGCAGAATAAAGTAGCCAGAAAGCTACTTTAAATGAGCACACAATACCTGCTGGGACCACTGCAGCTGGCATAACTTACATCTACCACGTGTATCTGATTCCATAATTAAGTCTGTGTATGCACACAAAACTACACTTTGTCACTTCATTCAGGGTTATTTATTTTGTTTTGTTTTATTTTTGCTTTCTTATAAAGCCTTGTAAACAGCAGATTTTGAATACAGTCCTCATTTATTTAAGAAAGGAGTACCAATCTGCATGTATAAGGATCACAGGCATGACTACAGGCTGCAGGAATGGACCCAATTATATAAGAAAATGGCCTATTAATTAAATTCTAAATTAATTAAATTTATAAACTTTGGAAAATAAACATACTTCAAACATATAGTGCTTTTATTTTATTTTATTTTAGATAAAAAGTCATTTAAAATATTTGACGAGAGGCAATCAAGGGAACCAGAATTTCATTTCAGATCAAATCTCATATTGACAACTTTTCATTTTGTCTCTTCTCCCTTCTAAAATTCAGGGCATCTGATTTTCACATACCTCAAAACCACACTGGCCGGACAGTGTTCCATGCCCTGTACCAAACAGGGATGAACTATTACCCTAACCAAGCAGCAGGGGAAACACCAATACACATAGCACAGAACCAGCATAGCCAGCTACAGGGTATCTCCTTCTTCCAGGCCCTCATGTAGTGGATCTGGTAGGGGAGGGAGTAGCCAAAGCCTGGCTGCAGTCTAGGAATCCTTGGCTGCGGTAACACCTCCAGGGAGACAATTATCAGCTGGAACAAATGAGGCTGCTCTGACTTGCAACTTTGAATGAACTGGCATCCAGCCTCATGATGAGATGGAGATGGAGACTAGTCCTTGCTCCCTTCTCCTGCATGGAGTGAAGCTTGACCAGCCCCTACTGCTGGGTACTATGTTCTAACACATTTTGTCTGTATCCTAATGTGTTACCTGAACCCTCTACAGCAACGCTAAATCATATCTCCCTTTTTTATTTCTCTTGCAGAGAATTTTGCCCAATGAAAGCTTGCTGTTGAAAGACATTATTCTTAATGGAGGGACATGTCAACTTTGAAGATAAGGATGCCTGTTTAATGGGGACTCCTCACCAGCTCAGTAATGACCCAGTCCCAACGAAGATTCATTCGTATTAGTACTCACGCGTAGACTTTTAATCTGCAAGGTTCCCTGCTCCTGTATTGATGTTCTAGGATCTCTGCCCAGGAATGTGAATCCTTCTTTTAACCAGCTAATAATAGGAAGTGGGTCGCCAGTGGCCTTACACTTCAACAAAGCTGTCCCATCTACTGCCAACGTCTGATTGGCTGGACCTTGGAGAATGATGGGTGGAGGCCTATCTGTCAAAACTAAATGAAAACACAACAATTACTGAACTGCTCTACTTTTAAAAATCATGTTTAGCAGTTAGTATCTGGTATTGTGCAGGAGGTCAGACTAGATGATCATAATGGTCCCTTCTGACCTTAAAGTCTATGAGTCTATGAGTCTATAACAGAATACAGATTTTAAGAAAATCCTGTATGATATCCAGGGACGTTGAAAATGCTAATTTCTGCAATGCTCACTATGCATTCATGCACCAACAAATGAGATGTTTGATTTACATATTTAAAAGGGTTGTCCTTAGTTACAATAAAATGATACCTAGATATGAGTTTGCTATTAACAAACATTGAAAGATTATCACACTTATTTGCGTCAGGGTATGTCTACTCTGCAATAAAACACCCCTGGCTGGCCCATGTCAGCTGATGCAGATGTAAATTGCAGTGTAGACATTCAGGCTCAACCCTGAGCTCTAGGACCCAGCGAGGGGGGAGGGTCCCAGAGCCCAGACATAGCAACTCATTGCCTTGTTTTATGGGCAGCAATCTAAGTATTTTAAAAGCTTATTGTTTTTTAGATATTGCTCTTTGGCATCTAATTAGTTTTTTTACTGCCCAAATGAGTAGCTCATAATCTTTTAAATGGGTTTGATCAATAAAGTAATTGAAAGTCTCCTGGCCAGAAGGAATCTTCATTTTCAAGAGTGTTATGGGTGAAAGACTACTACAGGTTTCCATGACACTAAGGCTAAAGGTTAAATGAACACTTAGGACTTCCAGTGATCTGTGAACAACTGTATTGTCTTCAATTCTATGACTTGTAAATCTTCTGTAAAATGTTTCTCAATTCTTCTGTGTTTGTCAGTTATTTAAATATATAGTCAGGATTCCCATGATATAGGTCTCTCAGTGAATCAGGAACCAATACTTGAGCAGCGCTTTGGAAAAATGTCTGTATATGTCTGAGGGTCTCTCTATCTCAAAGATGGACAAATACGGTAAAAAATCCATGAATGGTTGCTCTAATTTTTAGGTTATTTGTTTTGTCCAAGCATAAACCCTTTTGTGTTCATTTTGTACAAACGTGTGTGATTGAGCTATACTGGTATGAATATTCACGAAAAGTGAACTTCAAAGTCGTATGTGCACACATTCATGAAAACTGAACTTAAAATTAGTATTTGAAAGCATTCACATATGCATGTAATCTAGTGATGGAAACAAGATCATGTGCCTTATCTGACTAGTCACAACTAAGCAATACAACTTGAATTTCAAGTACAGAGAGCTGGATACTCACAGAGAACTATTTGTGACTAATCCATAGAGTAAAAAAAATACACAGTGGCCAAAAAGATCAATCAATAATTATGAATAATGAATTGATTAGGGGAAATTGAGATTTACTTCTGAATATTCTGTGCACAAAAAAGAGGCTAAATTTATGGAATAAATTACTAATTGCATATTATTCTCTCTATATCACACAGACACACAGTTAAATGGAAGCTTATAGTTTATTTGAATGACCTGCTGTTACAAGACTCTGAGCTGCATGCTTACCTTTGCTTTTGAAAGATTGCAAAGACTTTCTCATTTTTTTTTTTGAATGATGTTACTTTTCTAGATGTGAGTTAGACTCTGGATTTATGTGATGATCTTTCAAGATAGTATAGGATTTGAATTTCAAATATATCGAAAGCTCTCAGCACAGTCCATAATCAGCAAAATTATCACTCAACTCAGCACATTTCATCACAGCAAGTAATCTTTTCTCATAGGAACACTTGAGTAAAAAATATTTCCAGTGAAGATGTCTAAGTGCAAAAATGTAACAACTGAAACACTGCTATATATGGTATAATTAAGCACTTGTTTTTCTGCACATGACATATGCAGAATTGAATACTGTATTGGAATTTCAATTGAATCCAAATTACTCTGGGATCAAACAAAACTGTGTTCAAAATGAAAATGATGGCTTGCCACTATTATTAAATCATTAGCCAAACAGAAAAATTCTGGGCTATGGAATAAAACTGAAACCACCAGCCAAAAACTGGAAAGCTAATGCTTAAATATATGGCTAATATTTGAAATGTTTATATTTTAATATATTTTTAAACCCTGAAATTACATTTCTCTACTGATAAAAACATTAACTTCTATAACCTATACTCAGCATGAGCTGACAAGGAATATTTAGTATCAGAGGGGTAGCCGTGATAGTCTGGATCTGTAAAAAGTAACAAAGACTAACCTTATAGACTAACAGACGTATTGGAGCATAAGCTTTCGTGGGTGAATACCCACTTCGTCAGACGCATAGATATTTATGCTTAATTCCCTAACTAAAGGCAATGCCAAAAATTATCTATGATACAGTGGTACCTTTATTTATAAAATCACAATTGCAAAATACTCTATTTGAACATTCTTCATGACCTTCATCCACCCCTCAACTCAATAATGAATTCATATTTCTATAAAATCATCTTGTATTATATTACAGTGAGTGTCCTGACTTTCAGGTTCTGGGAGATATTTGAAGAATGCAGGTTTTTCATTCCTTTAGTCATACAGGCACCATTGAATGCTTCCTTAAGGAATGTAGAATGCTAAGTACCTTTGAATGTAATTAGTTCAAGCTGAGTTTGCTTTTTGCCATGGACACCTTAATGAGCTTTTTCTGTTGACTGGCTGCATAAGCTGATGCAGATGCAGAAGAGGTCAATTATGATTTCTTGTTTCATACAGAGAAATAAATAAAGATTAAGAAGGACCAGAGGCCTTGTCTGTCTAAAGGAAGAATTTCTCATCACTGATATCCTTGAACCTGACTTGCTCCTTTCAGCCCAGTTGCAGTAAATCTCTGCAGCAACAGCAGGTGCAACCATTAACAGCTCAATGTCCTATCAGCCAATGTTTGTATGTTCTATTTATTCCAATCACAGCCATGGCATTGAATCAGACAGCGCCGTGGACAGATATTAAAAAATACTGCCTTTCCATTAATTTTAAATGACCTTTTAATCTACATGTAAATTTGAATTGTATGAAAATGCATCATTTTGTCATAGAGAGTAAGAGAAAGAGAAGACTTAAAGAGGTCACAGAGTGAAGGTTAGACTTTAATCTCTTAGAAACTACTTTAAGGAAATGCAGTGCGTGCTTGTAAAGATGCAAGGATAAGGAAGAAATTATCTTTCCTTGACACAGAAATATAGACAGCTTTTGGAAAACAACAGGAAAAAAGGCATCAAATTCATGCTCAAACCTCTATAGCGTGTGTCTGAACCTCTCTACCTGTCACTTGCGATTAATATGCTTTTGTGAAAAGCCAGATTATTCAGAATTAGACATCTTCTCAAACTTTCATGATATAGGCAGGTCTCTGATGGTGCTGTAATAGTGGATCTGTGCATGTAACAACAGTTTTAATGGCAAAAATTCATTCAAGTCTGTCAGGAGATATTTAATGACTGGGTTAAATAGGGAATAATAAGGCCTGGGAATGCGATGACCTGCTAGGCAAATAGGAATTTCAGCTCCATTTTCTCTAGTAATACAAAGGCACTATTCTGCCCTAGATCCATGAACAGAACTCATACTGATGTTAACAGGATTCATGGGCTCAAACGAAAAAGAGAGATATGCACTATGTAGGAAAGAATGCATTTAAGGTATTTTCCTGAAACAAAATGTGGAAATGACTAGTGACAAATCACATTGTGTTGTAATATTTGTCAATCTGTCGTATTCCTATCACTGCAGTATCTGAACGTAGCACAAATATTAATTATCCTTAAAACACTCCCGTGAGGGTAAAGAAATATTATGGGCCTCTTTTTACAAACGGGGATATGAGAGACAGAGAAACTAAGGGCCAGGGTCCTCAGTTGATGTGCACAGACATAGCGTCGTAGATTAAATGGTGTTATTCCAATTTTCATGAGATGACAATACGTCTCAAAGCGACTTCCCTAAGGTAACAGAAGAAGTCTGTTGTGGAGCTGGGAATTGAACTGAGTTTTCCTGAGTTGCTGTTCAGTGCTTTACCACAAAACCATCCATTGCTCATTCTGGATTAGGATACGGGCATCTTAAATTTCAGTTTCACTGTATTGGACAGTGTCGCTTAACACAAATTATATTCTGAGCTGGTGAATCCCTCTCTTTTCACTGATTGTTTTAAAGAGGTACAAAACATTCATATAATGTGCAAACCTGTATTCCATGTTTTTGTGTTCATGGAGAAGACTCTGCACCAAGGTCCTTTTTGCATTATTCATAATTTGTAGAATCCTATATGTTTGCCAATATGAATTACATTATCTGATATGTCTATATTTACAAATTATATTTTAATTCTTTGGTGCTATTGGTTTAAAAAAAAATAATAGAAATCCTGATTTCTCACCATCAGTAACTTCCAGTTGAGCTTTTGCTAAAATGCTCCCAGCAACCGTCAGTGCCTGACAAATGTAGTAGCCTGCATCAGATCGTTGAATGTTAGTAATAGTGAGGTCGCCTGTTGGTGATACTGAATACCTACTGTTGGATTGGAGAGGCTGGTTTGGAAAGAGTAGATTCTGTAGAGACAATTCAAATCACATCAGTGCAAATACAAGAACATTGCTTTTCCCTCAGTCGAGGGCACAATAATTTTCTTTACAAGCATTATGTACAAACACAAATGAAAAAAATGCTAATGTTTATATAATATCACAGGTGTGCATAGGGCTTTATAGACACATCATAAGGTAATGTTGCCTGCCTAGAGAAGCTTGCAGTTTAAATTAGACACAGCATCATTGAGAAATTATGACAGACAATTGTGTTGCCAGTAGGGGTTGAGGTTTGGAAGAAGATTTCAACAAATACATGCGGGTGATTTGTTTCATATGTATCTCATTAGTTCTGACTTTGTTTCACGTGTACCTTGG
The DNA here is from genome assembly GCF_003597395.2 of Chelonoidis abingdonii. NCBI lineage: Eukaryota > Metazoa > Chordata > Testudines > Testudinidae > Chelonoidis > Chelonoidis abingdonii. The sequence goes on from NC_133769.1 coordinate 187,272,360, forward strand.
TAACTCTGAACTTTATTGTAATAACATAAATAGCTGGGTGTTACATCAGGAAGAGTTAACACTACAGTGCACATTACAAAGCTATCTAAAAGGAATGAATTATGAGTAGTGATCTGAAAGAGCAGAGTGAGATTGTTTGGCAATGAATACTGTTCCTGGCAAAGGGGGCAGCATGAACAACGCATAGAAGCAGAAGTGGCAGGAAGACACAAAGGGATCATAAAGAAAGAGGGATTGGCAGAGCATGGGAGGTGAAAGGAGGAGTAGAAGGAAATTAAAACTGAGACATAGACAAGAGGCAGACAGTGTGGAACCTTGTAGGTGAGGACAAGGAAAATAAATTTGATGTGAAAATTGGCAAGGAGATGATAGTTTTGAGGAGGGAGTGGCACATTTATATTGGGGGTGGGTTATTTTAGCTGAGGCCCTTTTAATGGACTGGAGGGGGAAAGATGAGAACTGGGGAAAATAGAGTGGAGGAGATTCAGTAATCAATGCAAAATGATAATCAAGGAACCAGGGCTTTAGCAGCTGGGGGAAAATTTTCCAGGGAAAAGTGATAACATTTGACAGTGGCTTTGATGCGAGGAAAGAAGGGTTGAAAGAGTGAGAGACAGCACTTGGGGAAAGATAGGTTAGTGAAAGTGACAGGGGGGAGGGAAGGGAGATGGAAAAGGGGAGTAGGGGGGAGGGTTTAGGAGTTATGATGAGACGTTAGTACTTAAAGGAGGAAAACTAACTGAATTAACTAACTCCATAATAGTTATGGAACGATGATTCATGGATTTATAAACCAGCTTAAATAAAACAAGTACTGAACCAACCCCTATAAAAATATTACAATTGTTAACACCAGTGACGTACCCAAACACTGCAGCAACACTACTGTTAGCTATTGATTACTCTAGGACAGTGGGTCTCACACTTATTTGATTGTGCCCCCTTTCTTTGTGTCTATAGTTGCTTATGCTCTCCCCCTGCCCCTCACAAGTATATATACTGCTGCCCAGCTCTGAAGGGAGAGCAGAAACCAGCAGCAGCTGGCTGGCTACTCAGCTGTATAGGTATGCTGTGCCAGCAGCAGCTCAGAAGTGAGGGTGGCAATATGATTTTTTAATATCACTTCACAGCGGACTTAGCACCCCATTGCCACCCTTACGTCTGTGCTGCTTCTGTCACCCCAGCGCTGACAGGTGGAGTCCTCCTGCTACCAGGTGAGGGATGTGGGTAGGAAGTAGAGCCAGACCCAGCTAGTGCTTGGGATCCAGCTGTCACTCTGGGGGTTGTGTGGTGGGGCTCCGGCTGTCTCCTGCATCCTATCCCCCCACCTCCTGGATGTGCATGACCCTTTTGCACAAGCCCCAGCCACCTGAGACTGACAGCCAGAGCTCTTAATAGAAGAGAATAGCACACAGCTCTGGCCTCCCCTTGCTTGACACATTCACATTCTCATGCCTCCTTTGGGAGGCCCACTCCACAGTTTGAAAAGCACTACTTTAGGGTAAGGTAGTTTTGTTTGGCTTTCTAATAATGGGAGTTTGGAAAAGTTCAGTTAAGATTTCGAAGTTTGCCTAAACATGGAGGATGGGATTTTTAAAAGCTTTGAGTGTTGACTAAACCTGTTCCAAATGGAGCTAATGGGAGTTTTACCATGGACATCTATGGGAGCAAAGTTAGGCTAATGCTGAGTAGTTTTGGAAAAAATCACACCTCCTACCTGACATGGCTTCATCGGCAGTGTAGATGCAACTGTGTCAACAGAAAAGTGCTTCTGTCGGTTTAGCTAATGTCATTCAGGGAGGTGGTGTAACAATGCCAGCAGAACTCTTTCTGCCGGCTTATGCTGTGTCTACATTAGAAAGCTCTGCTGGAATAGCTATATTGGTCAAGGATCTGTAGTGTAAGCAAGCACTGAATGAAGAATGAGCATAAAAGCCCACTTGTGTGAGAATTTTGATGTGGCAGAGTTTTGCAGCCACTCATCACCCATCTTGATGTTTTGTAGATGGCAACACAAGCTAGTACAAATCAGGGTTTATAATCATTTTCACTGTTGCATTCAAAATATTCATTTCTGATTATGTGACCATTCTCCTTTGATTATTCAGCATGGGCCAAATCCTGAGGGGCCTTGGGCCCCAGTGAATTCTACACTTCAGTGGGAATTGATGAGGCTCAGCACCCTTCAGGATCAGACCCCACGGATTATAAATTGCCATAAATTGACCACAGAGTAAATTTAAAGAATTTAAAATAAAGTAAGTGGATTCAATTAAATTGGTCGCTCATTCAGGCCTAATGGTGACATGTTGGCCCACAGAGGGCCACAGTCATCCCTGGCATACCTCCAGTGACTTCAATGGCTTTATGTCCATTGACTGTAATGGAGTTACCCCGGGGATTAATTTTGCCCACAGTGTTTAGGAACTAGAGACTAGTAAGAGTAAATTCACTGCTTTAAGCTGCTGCATTTCATTGGAGCACTGCTGTTAAGCTTTGGGGGGAAAGGCTACCAAATACAAAGGACCAGCTGCTGATGCACAAGTTGGCACAAGGATCTTTCCAGAGGGAACTACTCCCCTCCCTTCCAGCTGGCTGTGCTTAGTGAAACAGGATGGAGGAATAGGTCCAGGATGAAGAATTCCCTGTAATCACTGGAATGGGTTAGCTTAACTAGCTCTACACAATATTACAATAAAACTAACAGCAGTGTTGCAAGGAAGATAGTTTCTTGACTAAGGGTATGTCTACAGTGCAATTAAAAACCTGTGTCTGGCCCGACCGTGCCAGATGACTCAGGCCCGCCTGGCTCAGGCTAAGAGGCTGTTTAATTGCTGCGTACACATCCTAGCTTGGGCTGGAGCCTGGGCTCTAGGAACCTGCAAGGTTCAACAGTCCCTGATCTTGGGCTGCAGGCCGAAACCTGAACGACTACACCACAATTAAATATCCCCTTAGCCTGAGCTGTGGGAGCCTGAGTCAGCTGGCATGTGCCAACCACAAGATTTTAAATGCAGTGTAGACATTCCCTCAGAGACAAAGAAAGCATTGCAAGTCCAAATGGCAAGGAGTAAACACTCAAAGATACAGTGTCCCCACATGTTAATCTTAGGTGTGGCCAAAGTATTGTACTCTTCATTCCAATGATAAAATGTAGCAAGTGGATACTTTGCTATTTAATGGAACAATGTCTTATTTCAAAACCTAGAAAGTTAATATTAGGATGGTAACATTAACCTGGTTAACCTGTGTTGTTTCATTGTTGCTCAATTAAGAACATGCGGGTATAATGAATCACATTGAGCTATATTTCAAAGTTTGATTATAAACATCAAGATACCAATTTTATGTTGCCTTTATTTGCCAAAAAAGAACATTCTAACCCTATGGGATCTGTCTCTCAATATTGTAATTAATTTTCCAGGTTTGTAATTAAACAGCTTCAACATGGTACAATCAGTAGGTAATAACATTCAATTAAGACAGAAGACACATTTTCACCTTAAAATGTTTTTACCCTTGAAGTGATACCAATGGAAGAGGATAAAATAGAGTATTAACACTTTTCAATTACACTAAATGACTTTAATCCTGCAAATGATGCCCTACTTTAATTAGAAGCTCTTCTCTTTATTACAACATGATGGATGTCCACTTTATTAGATGCAAGCATGACACTATAAGCCCACTTTACATAAACATTACCATGTTATTAAAATCCTCTACAAGAAGGGTTTTTGAAATGTTTGCTAGCACATCAGCATTTCCTGGTTTAATTTAGAAATGCTATTATATATTCCTCCTGGAACAATTTGCTCCTTAGTGAGGCCCACAATACTGCACTTTGCAAGAATCAGAACCACATATTTGATGGTTAGATCTGAACCTTCTTACATATTGCATAATCAGATTAATAAAACTGAGTGAAGAATCAACTTAAACAACTTAACAATTGCACACGTATGTACTCCTGTAGCTGCACAACCCCAGAGAACATAGGGTATTGAGCTTGGTCTTGATCCTGTAATTGGACTGTTGCGCCCCATGCAGCGCTCCATTAATTTCATTGTAGCTCCATGTGAGTAAACTTTTGCACAGGTCCGAGGCTCCACTCATGTAGATTTTCTGACTTCACAACTGGGGCCTCAAATAATATGTGCAGTAATAAAGATGTCTTTGGACACCTTGGTGCACAGCCATACCAGCCCAGATTCTAACATTCTAAGAAGATGACCTTTTATACAGGATGCAGACTTTCTCCATTCTTAACTCACTTTCTTGTTAAAAAGGCACAATTAGATGGTGACTAAGGTTATGGGACTTCAATGAGGTTAGGTGGTGGCAGCTCAAGGTGGAACTAGCCAAGCAGCTTTAACAGGCCCAGAAACAGATCTGCAGAGAATGCTGGGCTACTAATATTCCCTGACCCAAACCAAGAGCGAGTTTTGTTGTGGGCGGAGTGATGTGATCAGAGAACTTTTGCCTAGGCCTACTGGGAATTCACTGAGACTGGTGAGAGGGATTTGAATGGATTACTGCAGGCTTCCTGATTGCTTTAATCTTTATTTGAATATTGCTGGATTGCTGCATTTTCCAAGAATCTATGTCCCTATAAAAACAATGCCTTGTCTACACTGGTGGTAGCATGTAGGAAAAGTGTAGCTACACGCCACAGTGAAAAACATCCACCATAGTGTGTAGCTCCCCTGTGGTGGGGAAAGGCTCCAGCAATGGGTAGGCAGTGGGATAGTGTATGGGGCAGACATTGCTTGTGCGTGAAGAGAACTGCATAGGGTACATACCCTAGGGTTCTGGCATGTCTCTATTTGCCTAAGCCATGCCTCGCCGTCTACACTGCTATTTATACCCGTGCTAGGTGGGAGTGCAGTGTACGTACTGTACATGCTGCCATAAGTGTAAACATAACCTGAGTGCTTGGGGGTGGTGGTGGTGATGAAGTTCTGCCTGCTTAGGCAACTGGAAGAGGATTTATTTATTTTCCACAGAATTCTAGGTGGGGGCTAAAGTTAATTTTAATATTCTCCAAAAGGGACTCATAACACATTGAATCTGGTCCTTCTAACTACCATTAACCACCTGGGAGAAGGATAACAGATGACTCCAGGAGAAAAATTATATTAACATCCAGGGCTACAGTCTCTATTTAGATCTAGGCCATTTGTACAATTCAGGTACCACAAAGGGCAAGTAACTATCCACAAATGGGCAGCAGAGAATTCCACCAGTGCAATGTATCTCACATGGATATAACAACAGCCAGCTCCCTGATGCTCTCTGCTCCTGCCCTTAGTAGAGCTCATGTTCAGGAGAGAATCTGGGCCGTGGTTTGCAACATCCAAACTTTACCCACCAAAAGGAAAACCATCCAGACAGTGAGACAGCCTGTCTTCTGAAATAACTAGTCTTGGCAAAGCAACAACATTGAAAATTTACACAAAGATTTATCTGTGACAGCACCACATTCAAATCCAAAGCTAAGGAAATTACTGTTGGCCCAGGCTGGTGTCAGAAACTCAGTCATTAAAATGACACTAAATACCCACGGGAATTTTTTCCAAAATGAGTCTCAGAAATTGTGCATGCCAGTTTTATGGAGGCAACAGCTGCATGCTCAAAACCTGCATTTGCATGCACTGTGGCACACGTCAGTGCAAATCAGGCAGTTAGATCTGTAACTACCTGATTATAACAACACAGGTGCCCTGTTGTAATTACTGCCCCTGATTGGCTAAAAATTGTGTACATCCTCTTATTTTTGTTACTCTGTCTCCTTCGCTCCATACTATATTTATCCCATTCACCTGTTGTCTTGTGTTTCAGACTGAAAACTTTTTAGGGATACAGACTGGGATTTTCTGTATGTCTGTATAACACTTAGCACAACGGGACCCCACCCTAGTTGGCCCCTGGGCGCTTCACAATATAAATGTGCATTAACAACAACATTATTAAAGGACATTTATGGAGTGTAATGAAGCAGACAAGATCTCTTTATAAGGTGCACAGAGCACGTGAAAGACAGTGAGTTAATTAAATGACTTAAAATATTGAATAATGTGCAATTTCAAAAAAGAGGTAAGCATTCAGATGAAGGGTTTAGACTTACCTGGCTGCCTTCCTTTTGCCAAAAAACAGCAGGCTGGGGATTTCCTTTAGTTTCACAGGGAAAGGTCACTGTTCTTCCCTGGGCTACAATCTGGTCTCGTGGCCTTATCACAAACTGTGGGGGAGCTATAATATAAGGAAAACATGATGTAAAATTGAGAGAGATTTCTCAAAGAATGGATGAATAATATCAAAGGGAAAAGACAGTATTATGTAGATGCATTTTCATGCCAGAGGACATTCATTAATTAGTACATACACAATTAGTAAATACAAAAAAAAAGAGAGACAGAAAAGAAAGCATCTCCATGTATGACCTCCATCAGCTGTAAGAAGGAAAGCATTACAATCACACATATTTGTTTAAGCTCTGATGTCAATAAAAGCTGATGACCAACAATCGGCCGTTTATGGTGCACAAGCTGGTTATGTTCTAACGTTGTTCTCAAGCCTCCCCTGGACCAATACTGATACTCCCATACCATCTGCACTTTAGAGAGCTCACTGTTGTGCCTTAAATCTAGAGGCAACTGTACTTTGTTGTGGTGAGGCCCAGGGTATGGAACTGGCATATCTCCAACATCCTTTTCAGTCCAACTCTTCACACTTTTAAAAATGAATGGGAAGGGAGGGGTCTGGAAGTGACAGAGGCAGGAGAGGAGAAGTCCAATGCTTCCCCCATGGTCCTTTAGGGATGAGTGGGAGCAGAATGTGTGTGGGAAGGAGAGTGGCAGTGTGAGATATTGTCCAGGTTTCAATGAGTGCAAGGAGATGAAGGCAGCAGGAGCTAAAAGTTTGTGGATGGCAGTGATCTATGTTGAGAAGGAGCAGGCATCCCAGACAGAACAGAAAGAGGAGAGGGGAGAGTAAATGGGGAAAGAAGGGAAAAGGGGAAGATTGTGATGCCAAAGAGACGTGAGAGCTGGAAGGGAGGGCTGCAGTTGGTGGTGAGGGAGGAGATACATGGAAGACCAAGAACAGGGGAAATGTCAGAAGTGAGCAGTTGAAGGCAATGGAGAATGGAGCAGTGTAGTGTGAATTTACCAGGGGAAAGGGGAGCATAGGAAGAGAAGGAAGGACTGGTGAAAGAAGTGGAGAGGAAATGAGTGAAAGCGAAACGATGATATGGAGATGAGAGGTGATGAAGACAGAATGGAGGAGGAAGGTGAAAACACAGCAGCTGAATTTAGGTCTGATAAGCATGGGGAAATAAAGGAAGTGACACACTTAGAATGCATGGCAAGCAAAATCTCCCCACTTTGAAAATAACTGGTGATCCTTAGGCATTTTATGATTGGATTCACAGTATTTTACATTTCCAAAGGGTCTCTCCCAAAGGATCCTAGAACATACTTCAAATATTGCCAGCTGCTCTGTTTATGTGCTGGGTGCAAAGCAGCATAAGGAGCTTCCCCTTCTCTCTCATACTCCTGAGTGTGAATTTTCCAGCTCCCATTGAGGAATGTAGTTTGCTTATCCTGTTAGTGCCCAGCAAGTTGCTAGCTATCCGAAAGCGGGGGGGGGGGGGGGGGAGAGATTGAGGTTGTGCCTTGGAATTTCCCTCAACTTCCATCAGTCATCTCTGAGTGGCCTCTGTATTGACAGCGATGATACTGTTTTGGTGTACAGCCCCTAGACTCTCAACTCAGCTTACAGCCTCCTAGAGCCCTTAGCTGAGGCATGATTCCCCCCCCACCATACTTCTCTCAACCCAATGCACATTCATGCAACGATTTCAGGGTGCAAGAGCAGCAACCAGAGAAAGCAAACCCTCGCTCTAAAAAAAGTGCCATAATGTCTACACACCACAGGTAGGTTTTTCCAGATTAATCTGAAACACCCTTACACAACATTGTGGACTTTTATCTCCAGGAGCATCAGAAGAAGTCCTCCAACCCTGGAAGAAGCAAAGGGCTTGTCTTCATTAATGAGTGGCAGGGGTGCTAACTGTGGGAGACAGGGGTTAGTATTTACACCCTTGCTGCTGGGGTACCTGCTTGAGTGGGAGGGGTGGGCCTTCTGTGCTATTCTTATTGAGCCATAAACAAAGTCCTCTCCAGAGTGGCACTGAAAAGGCTATCGCAGCATGCCATGCATTGAGATGAATAGGGCAGCTCACACCCTCACAGCAAGCATTTCAGGCTTTCTGCAGACTCAGGCAGACATTGTTGCACTGATTATGCTCATGTTTCCAAGCTTTTCTCTGCAGTTATGAGGGCTAGAAATACAATTTAAAAATATCAATAAATAAATGATGAGGTTTTGAGGTAATCAGGAGTTGACCCATAGTATCAATGCCTTGATCTGGTACTTGTTATTAGAGAACAAAACCATTCCCTCCAGCCAAGTTTTAGCTAATCTATTTTATACTATACTTTTAGGGAACATAAGAAAAGCATCTAAAATGACTAAACCCTACTTTTCCAATGTCCCTATAGAAGGTAACCTCTTGACAGGATGCGATGGATCTTTTTATAGGGAAATGAAAGAGTGCCCCAATTTGTGCCAATGCACTGCAGTGTGGAACTGCAGCTCTGTTAATAGGGATCTTATAGGGATTTTAATGGTGTTCACCAGATGAAAACCATGACTCCACAATACTAGAACAGATTTACCTACCAAGCCAGGCTGCCCAAGCATAACTGAGATTTGAAAATAAAATTTAGCACTTACGACAGGAGGAATTCTGGTGGAGTGTCACCTTCAGGGCACCAAAGGGGTAGCACTACTACTTTTACAGAGTGCACAGTGTGCCCTAAAGCAGGGGCTGGTTTAACCTTGTCCTTTTCAGATGACTCTAGGGCTTTTTTGAACTTATTGGAAAGGGGGCAGACACAGAAGCAGTTTCCAAAGACGGGTTGTCATTGTTATCCCCATTTTACAGATTAGGTAACTGAGGGACAGAGCAGCTAAGTGACTTGTTTAATGTCAGCAGGTCAGTGGCAGAGCTGGGACCAGAAGCTTGGTCTCTCAGCTCCCCCTTCAGTGCCCTGGCCATTGGACCGTAAGTTATAAAGCCTTAAAACAAACGTTAATCAGATAAACTCATTTCAGCCCTAGTTGGCACTGCTATAACACGTTGTTGCACTTACCTAAAAACCCAACTCATTAGGAAACCTGTCCAAAGAACCTGTTGTGATGTAATAAACCAAGTGTTTTGCCCATCAACCAAATACCCTTCACTGTTTCAGCTGTAACATTAACTGGGTTGGGGTAAATGGAGTGGAAAAACTCTTGTTTAACTGACATGTGCAAGTCAAAGACAGTGGCTCTTAAACAAAGTATATTGCCTGAATTCCAGAGAACTGGACAAGACTATATAGAAGAACAATTAAGATTAGAGGCCTAGGACAGTTTTCCTGAAACAGTGTTTTGCGAAATTTTAATATGGTACATTGTGAATTAGATTTGATTTCTAGCAAATGATGCTTTGATACTGCATTCAGCAAGCACTGGCTTCAATCAATGTCATGCTAAAGCTCTGTTATGCTAATAGCAGCTTGTGAGGGCGAGTAGGATTATATGGAAATCAGATGGTTGAACATGAATAGAAAGCACAGGCCATGTACGAGTGGGCTTTGAGATGAGGGTCTGGGGGACCCTAAGGTTAATCACATCATGTTTGGAGTTGTTTTTACAGCACAGGATGGTATTCTACGGCGTGAATTAAAATGAAGATAGCGAAGATGGAGTTGTGAGCACTGGTATGTTAATTCAAGATGCTAATGGTGGCATTCTGTTGCAAGCTGTCTTTCTGGATCTTTTCATGCCTGAGTGAATGATTCCTTTATGCTATATTAATAAAGGTATATAAAACGTAGTCTGTGCTTATGTCTTAAAGAGCCTTAATAAGGGGGGGAGCAATGAATATTGCAAAGTATTTCAAAGGAATTCCTCAGCATTTATCATTGCCTAATAGCTAGCAGAATGAGCCCATTGGGATAGATTGCAAGCCATTCATTTTTCAATCCAGGGGTGTTACTGAATTCTAAGGCTATGCTGAGTCACATGGGGCAAGCATCGGCTGTAGAAAATTTTGACTGATTAGTTCATTCCTCCCAGCTGAATGCTAGTCACCTTATAAGAAATGTGGCAGAATATGAATTGTAGAGGGCAGGAGCTCAGGCGAATTATCAAGGTAAAATGTACAATTTTATAGTAAAAAGTGTAGTGACCCTATAAGAAGTAATATCACAATAGAATTATTGGCCTTCTCCTAAGAGGTGCTGTGTACTAGCAGTTCCCACTGAAATCAATGATCCTAAGTGACTTGTATTGTCATTACCCCCTCACTGACAATGGCCCCAAACTAGGTGCCCTTGGTCTAGATATTATATACTTTGATTTTAATTAAAAGTAAATTCTGTAGTAAAATATACTGTATAATCACTATTGGAAACTAGAACTGAAATAAAACCAGTGCAAATAGTACCGTTGAGGGAATTATGTCCACAGTTGGATCTACTATGCAAACCTAACTCATTGTACATAGTCCACCAAACAATGCGTCAAATGGTGACAACCTAATTAATTTGTTAATTATGCATATGTAGATAAGAATTTTTAAATACACCATAACATCTAGGCCCTGATCCAAAGGGGGACTTTCCATTGACTTTGATGGAGTTTGGATCGGGCTCCCGATAAAATTAACTTTTACAAGAGAAGCGTAAAAGTAACAAAATTAAAAGGGCTTATTTATAACTACAAGTACAACTATGACATTGTTGGCATCACTGAAACTTGGTAGGATAATACACATGATTGGAATGTTGATGTGGATGGGTATAGTTTGCTTAGGAAGGATAGACGGGGAAAAAGGGAGGAGGTGTCGCCTTATATATTGAAAATGTACACACTTGGACTGAGGTGGAGATGCACATAGGAGATGGAAGTGTTGAGAATCTCTGGGTTAGGATAAAAGGGGTAAAAAACAAGGGTGATGTCGTGCTAGGAGTCTACTACAGGCCACCTAACCAGGTGGAAGAGGTGGATGAGGCTTTTTTTAAACAACTAACAAAATCATCCAAAGCCCAAGATTTGGTGGTGATGGGGGACTTCAACTATCCAGATATATGTTGGGAAAATAACACCCTATTAATGTGAGGGCATAACACCGTGGGCAGAATACCAATAAGGTTTCTGGGACTGCATTGCAGACAACTTTTTATTTTTGAAAACAGCTACTGGGGGAAGTGTTCTGATGTTTTAATAATAAGGGAACTCGTTTGAGAATTTGAAAAGTAGAAGGAAGGCTTGGGTGAAAGTGATCATGAGAATTCATCAGGACTAGAGGTTTGCATCTAGGGAGGTAGAGGGGAGTCAGCAATAAGGACATTGATTTCAGGAAGGTGGTTTTGGTTTAAGCTCAGAGGCTGATAGAAGGCTCATGGTAATCGACCTGAGGGAAAACAGCTGAGGAGATGTGGCAAGTTTCAAAGAGGCACTATTACAGTAAGGGGCCAAAGCAAAAAGCGGTATTCCGATAGGGTGGAAAGATAGAAATGTGGCAAAGAGAGATTTGTGCTACAAAAATAAAGGAGGTCATATAAACATTGGACAAGGGTCAGATTTACAATAGAGAACAGGCAAACCACACAGGAATGCAGGGGCAGATTTTTGGAAGAAAGGAAAGCCAAATGAGCTAAACTAGTATGGATAAAGGGAACAAGAGGGACTTTTTATCAATACATTTGAGGGCAGAGGAGCCAACGAGAGGCGGGGCCCACTGCTCAGTGGGAGGCGAGAACGTTAACAGGAGGAAATTTAGACATAGCAGAGTGTTTATAAACTTCTTTGTTTTGGTCTCCTGAGAAAAAGTCTTGTAAGGAATGCTCTAAGCGTAGTGAAATGTTGTTGGAAGGAGTAGGGTTAGAGGAAATAAAAAAAAAAGAGCAAGTTAAAATCACTTAGAAAGTTAGATGCCTGCAAGTACCAGGGCCTGATGAATGCATCTAGAATTACTCAGGAGTTATAGAGGACGTATCTGAGCCTCTAGCTAGTTATCTTTGAAAGTCATGGGAGACGGAGTCGAGATTCCGAAGACTGGGAAAGGGAAAATATAGTGCCCATCTATAAAAAGGGGAATAAAAAACAACCAGGAAACTACCGACAGTTAGTTTAACTTCTGTGCCAGGAGACATTATGGAGCACAGTAATTAAAGAAATTCATCTGCAACACTTGGAAAGTGTAAGGGTGAATAGGAATGTAGCTTATGTATTTGTAAGAACAATCGTTGTCGAACCATTGATAGCTTTCTTTGAGTAGGTGTACGAGCACTTGTGCGATAAGGAGACGCGGTGGATGTGGTATACTAGACTTAGTAGTGCATTTGATCCGGCTCTCGCATTGATATCTCTTATCGGATAAACTAGGGCAACATCAATTTAGCTGGGGCTACTATAAGGTGGAGTGCTAACTGGCTGGATAACCGGTACTCAAGAGTAGTTATTATGGCTCCAATCCTGCTGGAAAGGTCTTATAACAAGTGGGTTCCGTAGGGTCTGTTTTGGGACCGGCTCTGTTCAATATCTTCATCAACGACTTAGATGTTGGCATTCGAAGTACGCTTTATTAGTTTGCGGACGATTTACCAAACTGGGAGGCGATTGCAACTGCTTTGGATGGCTGAGGGTCAAAATTCAAATTGATCTGGGCAAATTGGAGAAATGGTCTGAGGTAAACCGGACGAAGTTCAATAAAGACAAATGCAAAAGTGCTCCACTTAGGAAGGAACAATCAGTTTTCACACATACAGATGGGAAAGAGACTGTCTAGGAAGGAGTATGGCAGAAGAAGATTTAGGGGTCATAGTGGACCACAAGCTAATATGAGTCAACAGTGTGATACTGTTGCAAACAAAAGCAACGTGATTCTGGAATGCATTACAGGTCCTGTGTTGTAAACAAGACACGGAGAGTCATTCTTCCGCTCTACTCTGCGCTGGTTTAGGCCTCAACTGGAGTATTGTGTCCAGTTCTGGGCACTTGCATTTCAGAAAGATGTGGAGAAACTGAGAGGGTCCAGAGAAGGCAACAGATGATGATTAAAGGTCTTTAGAGACATGACCTATGAAGGCGGAGGCTGAAAGAATTGGGTTTATTTAGTTTGGAAACAAGAGAAGATGAGAGGGGACATGATAGCAGTTTTCAGGTATCTAAAAGGGGTGTCATCAGGAGGAGGGGAAAACTTGTTCACCTTAGCCTCTAATGATTAGAACAGGAGCAATGGGCTTTTCTTAAACTGCAGCAAGGGAGGAGATTTTTAGGTTGGACATTAGGAAAAAGTTCCTAACTGTCGGGTAGTTGAACACTGGAATAATTGCCTAGGGAGGTTGTGGAATCTCTCTCTGGAGATATTTAAGAGTAGGTTTTAGATAAATGTCTATCAGGGATGGTCTAGACAGTATTTGGTCCTGCCATGAGGGCAGGAGACTGGACTCGATGACCTCTCAAGGTCCCTTCCAGTCCAAGAGTCTATGAATCTATGAATCTATAATTAAAATGTATTCACTTACTATTTGTAGAGTACAATTTGAATTAATGATTTCATAACATCTAATTTCAGCTTTTTTATATCCATGGTCAGTGACATACAGCATGATTACTTTGCATACCTTTAAGTTCTAAAAATAGGAGCTCATTTGAAACTTCAATGATTTATTAACACGTTTACCTCAAAAGGAAATGGTGTATCAAATGAAATCTCTAATTCATGATGGAACATACGTGCCTTCCAGCTGTGAGATCAAAAACAAATTCATTCTGAAGGCCTTTTTCCAGTTGCACTTTATTAATTTATGGTCTGCAAGTGGCATGAAAGTTTAATTTCTAAAATCTTTTCACCTTTAAGATGTACCATTTTCATAACCCATATAATATGGGTTGTGTGCTTAGCCTCTGCCCAACACTCTAAGTTCCATTAACTGCTGGGATGTACTACACAGCTACAATCAGATCTGCTCTTCTGTTAGGTAATATTATTACTAACTGTCATCATCGTCTTTTTTTATTTATTTGGAAGTAGGGATTGGATGACGCTGAAGAATAAAATGACTCTTCGTACACTTGACAAGGATAAATTTCCCTGACACTCCTCTAACTGGGTGAAATAGAGATATAGAACTGCAGCAGGTGAGAGGCTCATTCTGGGCAAAACAAGTGCTGCTAATTGATGGGTATATTCTAAAGAAATGGTTCCTGACCACTCCCTCAGCTAAGAGCATCTGGTTCCCCTAGCTGTCAAAGTGATGCCACAGCCTACAAGTACTGCTACTGAACTTCTAGATGTAGCAGTGGCAAAATTATTATTTTTTTCTGTCTACAGGATGACTGGTCAAAACTTTGCAGTCTTTTCCATCAAATTATCACCAAATTGTAGCGACTCATTCCTATCAGCATCCCTAGGACAAGCCACTGAAACGTACTTTATCAAAGAAGACATATGAAGGCCTCCTCAAGGTTATTTCTCATACAACATGCTGCAGCACAGGATGGTCTGGTAAGGACATATCATAACTGCACTTTCCACTGGATGTCTGTCTAGGTCTGGATCCAATTCAAGGTACTGGTCTTCATCAGTAGATCCCACAGTGGGTTTGGATCTGGCTCTCAGTGACCATTTCCTTCTCCAACTCCCAGGACACTAGTGGCATTCATTATGAATATTTCAGTGGATTTAGGTGTACATGTTGTTGGTGGGGAGATTATGACATTGTCAGTGGATGGACTTTGGAATTTGTAGGTCACATGACAAGACTCACGTCCACATGGAGGTGTTTTCCCAAAGGATGGCAGGATTCTCTAGCTCCATTTAGGTACATAAGAATGGCCATACTGGGTCAGACCAAAGGTTCATCTAGCCAAGGGCGGATCTAGACATTTTGCCGCCCCAAGCTCCACCGAATCCGCGGGACCAGCGGACCCTCGGCAGGCACGCCTGTGGGAGGTCTACCGGAGCCGCGGGACCAGAGGACTCTCCGCAGGCATGTCGCCAAAGGCCGGCTGCCTGCTGCCCTCCTGGCGACCGGCAGAGCACCCCCCTGTGGCTTGCCGCCCCAAGTACGTGCTTGGCGTGCTGGGGCCTGGAGCCGCCCCTGCGTCTAGCTTTTTTGCAGTGTGCAAAGCTTGGAGTCAGGCAATTCAAGTAAAAGTCTAAATGTTTAGGAAAGTGAGCAGAGCCAATTCCTGTTGCATGGAGTCCATTACCTATTAAAACAAATATATGTAAGATACTATGGTGATGGGGATTCCCAACCTCTTTTTCTATATATTTAGATTGAGACTGAAATTGGGATTATGATATGGAAAGTGGGGGAAAACAAAGGAAATAGGGAGGATTTATGGATTAGTACTAATTATTTTTGATGACTGTTTTCCTGGAGGGTTGTACTGTTATTAAACCTGCACCTCTGGTTTTGGTGATAATGGGATTGGGAAGGATGTTCACTGTCCCATTTCAGGGAGACGAGAGCACTTTTAAGGGTGACATAGGAATTGTTGGAAGGCGGGAGATAAACTGGGTTCTCACCCACCATTGTGTGTGGATTACATTGGCATTTTTGGAGGTTTAAGCCACATATGTCTAAAAGGAGACTGAAATACCTATTTAAGGATCTGGCTGTTGCATTGTGTCCATTACAAGGCAGAGTGTGTCAAACAATGCTGCTATGAGCTGGGGATACGGCAATCCAGGAGACTAGTGGAGGAGGACTTGGTCTCTTCGAGCTCTATTGGTGAGAGTGGAGGAAATGGGCAGATACAGACTAACAACATATAAACTGAGAGTGAAGTATTAAATATTGGATACATTGGCTGAGGCAGCTGTATTTTCTCAGGAATACAGAGCTGGTTGACAGTGACTATATTCACCACTTCTTGTGAAACATAATCACTGTCAACCACGATATGATCATAGATGAAGCCCTCACTTTGGAGACATAACAGAGAACTGAAGGGATGACACTGTGGATTTATTATTAACCCAAATATCTTTGACTGGTTACTCTGTTCAGCATGAAACAAGGGTGGGTGGAGGAGATGGTGAACCCATTTCATTAATGTTTCGCTTTAAAATGAAGAGGATTTCCCAAACTGATACTGAATTTGATATAGTCCCAGGCTGGAGTAGGGAAGCCACTAGTATTGTTATTCAGATCCTCTTGCTGCAGCATAGTCAGTACTAATGGAGTTGTTTGGAATATCCATACTCTTGTTGTTCTGCCTGGGTGGGGAGCTGTGTTGGGTTAGCACAGGGAACTATGCTTGCAGTCAGTAGCCTGTGTCGTACATCTTGACTCTGAAGCAATTCCATGGATTTTCTGGGCACAATTTGTTTCCTGAATAACGATGAGCTTGTATGTATTATTTGTCTCCCAGTTTTTTGTCTTCAGATGGAGGAGAGGATAGCTGATGCATACTGTCTTAAACTGGTCTGGGGTTCTTACCTAGAATAGTTAATAAAGCCCCAGGCATAGATGATGGAACTCAAACAGATATTTTGGATGGATTTTTCCACCATTAGGATTTTATAGTAAGAACAAAAGGAATTATTTGGAAAAGATCAGACTTCTATTATGACACCAGAATAATCTTGATTTCAAGACTAATCGTTTTTATCTTCAATTTAACTTCAGAGTCTGAAGTTCATAAATAATAAAATACTTATTCTTATCTTGTTCTGTGATTTTATGTGGTTCAAAATGCAGACAGCCTCTGAAAATTTTGGAGAAACACACAAACCACTCGCTCTTTGAAAGAAAAGAGAGAAGGTCAAATAAGAGCAGATCAAAGTGCATTAACAACCAGGGTCCATATAGACAGTTAGTCTGTGAAAGGCTAATGCATGGTAGATTCATACACCAGCTTGCTGTGAATTTCATGTTTGTGTGGACAAGCCCCAGTTTGTGTAGACTGACTCAAAGCCCACTGAAGTCAGGGGAAAGACTCCCATTGATTTCAATGTCCACAATGGAGCTGGCTGAATTCAAATAAGCATCAGACACTAAGCATCCCAAATTGTGGATCCAAGCAGAAAGTATAAATCCTTGTGGGGTCCAACAATCACTAACGGAGCTCTCCATGAATACTTGTACTTGTAGCAATCTGGGACTCTGTAATGGTACATCATGATTTTGGTACATATTTGGCAAATACTTGTGGAACCCAGGGCCGCTGCAAGGATATTTTGCACCCTAGGCGAAACTTCCATCTTGCGCCCCCCCCCCCCCCAGTTCACATACATTATACACATACACGGTCACAGAGTAACATGTTATAATTAGAATTTATGTTTCCGCGCTTTAAGTTTAGCAAATTTAGAAACAAGTTCCTCCAAGTCAATGCTGTGAGCAATGTCATGTTCTATTGACAAGGTAGATAGCCCAACAAGTCTTTGTTGCAACATTGATGGTCGCATGTATGTTTTTATCAACTTGAGCTTCGAGAAGCTTCGCTCACCACTGGCCACAGAAACTGGGAGAGTTAAGAGGATGCAAAGAGCAATAACTGTGTTAGGACACTATCTGTCAGCTTATTTTCCCATATGAAGTTCAATACATCTTGTGGTGATGAACTCCTTTGGACTCGTTTGCAATAGCTTGCAATTCACTGCACAAGTCAAAGGCATCAATATCTTTGGATTCACCCATGTTGCAAAGCTTTCTCAGATTCAAGCAATGTTCCTAATTTGCTTTGGTGTTTTATCTACAAACTGTAAACACCATATATGAAGCCAAATACTGAACTAATTGCTGTGCATCAACGTGAATCTTCAACCGAATGTATTGCTGTGTCAATGACTGCAAAGTAAAAGTTCACTTTGATTTTTCTTTCGGATCATAAATAGGTTTGTCATCTGCTTCATGTGTGAACTGCTTCCTCTTCTTTCTAATACGGATTGGATCTGGTTCAAAAAGTGCCGGTACATCCAACTCCTCCGCAAGTTCACCTGCATCTACCAATGTTTTCTCAAGGCTGTGTCACTTCTGCGGCCCACAAGAAACTTCTTAGTTTCTTCAAGTTGATTAATGGGCACACATATATCAAATTCTTTTGCCTAAGTTGTTTGCTAGTTATGTTGATCTCAAAACAATATCATACCACAAAACAAGAGAACAAGAAACTTGAACTAGAATGGCTTTTGTAAGAGCCTTTGCATCAACTCGTGATGTACTGCCAGATGATCCTGTCAGTAGTTGTCTTCATAGATTGTTACCAGAGTATCATAGATGTCACCAAGCTGATAGCGAAGAGGTTTCAAGTCATCAATTCGACTTTCCCATCTTGTTTCACTCAATGGTTTAACGCTGTGAGATGAGATACGTGGCGTGTTACAACTTCCAGCGATATGTAGAGCTGAGAAATACACATACACATGTTGAACTAAATCAAGAAGGCAGTTGCCTCCAAGCAACACTTTTGCACGCATCATTAACAACCAAATTCAATGAATGTGCACTGCAAGGAACAAACAAGGCTCGTGGATAATATTCAAAATTCTTTGCTGGACACCATTTTCTTTCCTTTCATATTGCTCCCATTGTCGTAGCTTGACCACGCAAGTTTCTATAGTGCAGCAACATCTTTCTAACTGGTGAAGAATAGTTCTGTCATACCAGCTCCAGTTGTCTCCGTAAGTGACACAAATCCCAAGAAGTGTTCCTTTATGCATACTGATTCAGTCTCATTTTCAGTCTCGAAGTAGGCCTATCCACAAATCGAATGATCATGGTCATTTTGTTCAACACTGGCCTGCATTGGTGTACAATCTAGAATAGATTGAAAAGTATTTTGCAGCACGAGCAGATGCTAGGATTTTTTGTTTGATGGCATTGGACAGAAGCTGAATAAGCTCATTCTGATGTCTCTCCCTAGGTAATGTACATGCATCTGCTGGTCCTTAATCCTGCGAAGATGCTCATCCATAAGTGGGTCAAACAAAGCTAGATATCGCAAATTTGAGGAAATTCCCATTACCAGAGTGTGCAGCTTTTCATGTGTTCCCTGAAAGGCCAGGTTTTGCACACCAAGAACTCTGACCAAAGCAATCAGACGTTTTAGTATTTGCAGCCAATACTTTTCTTCTTGCTTATCAAGCACAAATGTTTTCATCAATTTTCTCTTGTAATTTCAATCGCAGTTCAAGTTCCATTGTCTGAACATTCATCAACGTTCACCGCTTTTCTCGTGCCGTGAAAGAATTGCAGACATGTTTTTCCAATCCCTTGAGCCTCTTTCAGCAAAGAGGATGATATGCCAATAGTACTACTGGCCAAACAACTTGCAGCAGAAGCAAAAGACAGAATCACTTGATGTGAAATACTGCAGCCATTGACGGTGCATTTCTTCTCCATTAACAAGTCTTGTTTGTAATGAATTGTCGAGAATTTCTTTGCTTACTATCTTTAGGGAAATCGAACTGCTGAACTTGTTCCGGCCCATGTTCCACCAGAATTTGTCGGACTTGATCATCACATTTGGCTCAAGTTGCAGGATCATTAAAGCTCAAATTCAACAAGGACATTTTCGCTTCATGGTCTTCCAAGTTTTGATCCCCACATGTCTCATTTGATTCGCTTCAATATTCAGATTATGTTCTTCAACTCTTCTTCAACTTGTGAAACTCCCACCTCCACCTCCATCTCTGCTTGATCCTTGACATTGAACTACTTCATCTCTGGCCAGTGGATGGAGATATTTCAGAAATGACCTTCTTGCTTTCTTTCTTTCTTTTGCTTATCAGCCTTACGCTTACGAAATGTGCCCCAGACTTTTTTTTTTTATCTGCCATGAGGCTGCATCACTGTAAACGAAAAAAAATGAAATTTTATTCCTATCAGTCTTTTTCTTGTTCACTATTAAAAGTAAAGGATAGAGAATGCATGTCACTTATTAATTAACTTCATCAACTGTTTGACGTAAATATTGATTAAGAGATCAAGATGACTTTCCTTAAAATTAAGCAATGTTGATTGTAATCAGAATACACCTTTTTTAGTCACGTATATGTCCTTCCTTCATATTAAAATCTGACTGGGATGCTGAGAACCCATTCTGCCTAACTAGCCATGCACCTCAAATGATTAAAAATATCAAATGGTACAAACTCAATTTGAATGAAAAATTCCATTTTCTAACTAAATAGGTCACACACACTCAAATGGTTGCACAGTGCTCTTGTGGTGGTATATTCATCTGCTCTAAATGCCTACTAACTCCCTGTGAAATAATCTTTGACTTTGATCCAATGAAAGCAGGATGGAAAGCTCCCCCCAGAAGACCTAGACATGATGGCTGGATACATAAACAGACACCTGTCTCACAGGCACTACCTCATACATGCCAATTTTGCTCAGGACAGTCATCATAGAGGAATACTATGCATTCAGTGGTCTCTACACTGGCCAAGCAACAGCATGACAACCGTCATCCAACTTTTTTGACGCTTCTTGGCCACTGGTGAGGGTAGCGGTGCCAGACTGAGCCCGGTGATGGGTGCACTACAAATCTACAAACTGAGGCAAGGTGCTGGGCTAGAGTCCTGCTGAGACTGCTGTCCTGCACCAAGTTGAGCACAGCCTCCATGAGGAGAGAACTCAAACAAATATCACATTCCTTCTGCATGATTCCCCCAAGCACTTCTTTAGCAGCTGCTATGGGGTCACTCACAGCTTAGGCTGCCTGTTGCAGGCAAAACACAGCAGCAGGCTTAAAAGTCAGACAGGCCGCCCAGGGACTCAGGGGGCTTGGGCAAAGCAAAATCAGGGGCCCTTCCATAAAACATTTCGAATACTATAGTAACATGTATTAGGAAATGTAAAAAATAACTAGCGAAATACGTTCAAAAAATAATTTGTAATAATTTGAAAATAAACTAAATACATTATTTAAACATTAAAAGCTGTAATGGTATCTATACATTTGCGTTACATAATGGCAGTTGCTGGGTGACTTGTGATGGTTGGTACCAATGGGCTTTCGTTGCCTGGGGGTGGTGCTGCTGTTGCCAGGGCAGGGTGGGGAGCTGGGCTCTGGTTCATGGGGCCAGCTTACAGGGGTTGGGCTCAGGGATGTGGGAGATAGGGTCAGGGGGGTGTCCTGCTCAGAGGGGCTGGGTTCAGAGCTGGGGGTCAGGGCTGCGGGGAGGATGGGGTCACGGGGTTTCCAGCTCAGAGGGACTGGGCGGAACTGGGGTCAGGGCTGTGGGGGGATGGGGTCAAGGAGTTGCCTGGGGCACTGGACAGCTCAGCTCTGCAGGCTGCGTTCTCTCCAGCCGTCCAGGCACAAGGGGAGCAGGAGCAGGGACCAGCCAAGGACAAGGGGGCAGGAGCACAGGCACCTGAGGCCGACCTGTGGGGAGGCACTTGCTTACCTTGACCAGTGCATGAGCGTTGGGTCTTTTTTCTTCCTCCGCTTCCCCAGACCACCGCTGAGGCTCTTTTCTTCTCCGTGCCCCTCGCTGGGGCTGACGTGGAGGCTGAGCCAGGGGGCAGCCCCCGCTTTCCTCCAGAGCAAGACCTGGTGTCCGCGCGCTGTGGCAGGCTCCTGCACCTGCCCTAAGCAGAGCTGCGTAGCTCTGCCCAGCCGCCGGCGCCCCACCGGCAACAAGAAAATTGCAGAGGCTGGAGCCCCTGCTCTGGGACTGGGAGGCGGAGGGATTCTGAGCCTCTGCCTGCAGCTCAGGGATTCCCTGGGTCAGCGCGCCGCCGGCGCTGAACTCTGGGCTGCCGCGGCGCGCTGACCCCAGGGGCGCCCTGGCTGCCGTAACGACACTTGAGCAACCCTCCCGTTTGTCAACTAAGTGCAGTTTCTGCATACGGAAACCATCTGTGCTCCTGCCAGGATTGCTGCTGTTTCTCTGTTACACCTGGCTGCCGTGGCTGCTCCCTGACCCCGACAGGGGAGGGGGCGCCCTGGGCTGCCGGCTGCTCCCTGACCGGGGGGGGGACGCCTTGGGCTGCCCGGCTGCTCCCTGACCCGGGGGGGGCGTCCTGGGCTGCTCGGCTGCTCGCTGACCCCGGGGGCGGGGGCACCCTGGGCTGCGGCGGTGGCGCGCTGAACCCGGGGGGGCACCCTGGGCTGCCCAGAGGCGACGGCGGCTCCCTGACCCCGGGGGGGACGCCCTGGGCTGCCCGGCTGCTCCCTGACCCCAGCAGGGGGCGCCCTGGGCTGCCCGGCTGCTCGCTGACCCAGGGGCAGGGGGTGCCCTGGGCTGCGGCGGCGGCGCGCTGACCCGGGGGGGGGCGCCCTGGGGTGCCCAGAGGTGGCGGCGACGCCCTGACCCGGGGGACACCTTGGGCTGCCGGCTGCAGAGGTGGCGCCCTGACCCCGGGGACACCTTGGGCTGCCGGCAGCAGGCAGCTGCTGCTGCCGGCAGCTCAGCCCCTCCAGCAGCAGCGGCTGCAACCATTTAAAAATTTTGGGGGGGCACCACTTTTTGGTGCCCCCAAATCTTGGCGCCCTAGGCAACCACCTAGTTTGCCTAAATGGTTGCACCGGCCCTGGTGGAACCCTAAACAGAGAAAACAGATGAGTTTGGGAGATTTTGAGGTGGAGAAGTTTGTGGTCCAGTATTTTACTGTTTGGTGGTCAGCTTATTGTTCCTTCAGCTGAAAGTGCTAATCCAGGGATCGGAAACCTTTGGCATGCAGCTCGCCAGGGTAAGCCCCCTGGCAGGCCAGGCCAGTTTATTTACCTGCCACGTCAGCAGGTTCGGCCAATCGCGGCTCCCACTGGCCGTAGTTCACTGCTGCAGGCCAATGGGGGCTGCAGGAAGCGGTAGCCAGCACATGCCTTGGCTCACGCCGCTTCCCACAGCCCCCATAGGCCTTCAGCGGTGAACCGCAGCCAGTGGGAGCCGCGATTGGCCAAACCTGCAGTCATGGCAGGTAAACAAACTGGCCTGGCCCGCCAGAGGGTTTACTCTGGTGAGTCGTGTGCCAAAGGTTGCCGATCCCTGTGCTAATCTTACTTGAGCCATTTGGGTCTCTATGTCACTACTAGCCAATAAAGTTACAGCAAAATCCAGTTTGGACACACAAATGCCGTACTGCTGCAAGGTCAAATCCTCAAGTCCTCACTTAACACTCACTCAGGCAAAAGTTCCCTGAAAGGCAATGAAAGTTTTGCCTCAGCACAAAACTGAACATGAAGGTTTGGCCAGTAGATCTAAAAAGGATAACAACTGCCTGGACAAACTGCCTCAGTATTTTGTTTTCTTACTAAAACCCAAGGAAATGTGTATGTTGCCCTGTGATTAGCTTTATTCTATTTTCTGATTTCATCACTGATCTGTACAAAGTATTCGCCTGTTAATAAATGATGAAGAATCATTCTAGCTCACTCACTTTCCATTTAGGGAAGAGCTAGCTGCAAAATGTCTGTTGTTGCCTTGATTAACCACCAATCTCTACAGACAACAGCAGCAGACATGTCAGAATTTCTACCACCGAGAGATGGCACAATTCTGACAAGTGGGATCTCACAATCAGCATTTCTGATAATGATGTATAATTCCTGAAAGTCCAATGTGAACTGCGATATTTCCATGACTGGCACTCAAATATAACAGCGTTCACAGTATTTGGGGTTTGCTGCAGAGAGAGAAATATATTCTTCACTTATCATCTAACCAAAGACATTTCAAACCACAAAGTGAACTTAGTTTAAAATACAGTTCTATGCATTTCAGATGTACTGTGCTGCAACATTTCAGATACGCCATTAAGTTGTGTCAGGTTGATTTACGATGTGACAACTTCCCAGAACAGGGTACAATGCATCAAAAAGTTACATTTCACTTAAATTTGAATAGATTGTATCTAATTAGTATTACACATGGCAAACGGAAAGTAGGTAACTTATCTATATGTATCTGCCTACTCCATGTTAGAAGAGACTCTCCATTTTTAGCTAATTGCAGTTAGATATTTTTTATACAAGTTGAAAATGAAATCCAACTTCTTGATGCATTCTTTTCTGGGAAACTGAGTCGTATCATAAATCAAGTTGGCTTGACTTATTACAATAGAACTGAAATGCAAAGAACTGTACTTTCAACTGGATATAGGCAATTAATTTGAAAACTGAGTACTGTTTTTGATCTGAAGTGACTTACTGAGTGATCAGGAAAAAAGGCTGGTAAACAGAAGCATCGGACACACAGTTGATTTTCTTCTTTTTTTACTTAATTTTAAGTTTTCCATCTCAGGCAAAACAGTTTAGCAGTTACTTTTGAAGACCGGGCCAATGATACTTTTTTGTAGAATTGATGAATCGTTTTGGCTCCTTCCAACTTTAGTGATGGCTTTTCATAGTTATTCAAATGTGTGATTGCCGTAAGAAAGACAGCAAAAATGAAAATGTGTGAAAATATTAACTTGTTCATCTGGAAAATGCATCTGATGAGTGAAATAACAGAAGTAAACGGCCTAAATAGGGATAAATATCCTGCTTCCTAAACCCATCTGTTGTAACTCCTATAGGAAATCTTTTAAAAGTTTATAAATAAAGAGAACATCTATTTGGGAGATTGACAACACATTTATTTCGAGCAGCAAATCACAACATGATGAGTAATCTGGTAAAGAACTGATAAAAATTCACAAGCTGCCATCCACCTCAGGCAGTACCATGCTTCATTTTTGTATACTATATGCTACTAGCTGTTTGAACAAAAGATGGTGAGCAAGAAAAATAATTCAGCCCTGAATTTTTCTGCTCCATCTGAAGTTTAAACAAAACTGTTAAAAATAAATTCAATAAATCAATATTTGAAACTATCATGGAAAAAACTGAATTGAAAATTAAAAGTACTCCTTTTGCAATAAGAATTATATTCTCTTTGAGCATTAAAATTCCTCCTCTTTTGCATTTCAAGGAACATTCCATTAAACAATATCCTGGTTTTGTTGTCCAGGTTTTTTTTTTTCAAAGATGTTTTTCTCTTGAAGCATAAGCAGAAATAAAGAGTGCCAGAACCTCTTCTGGTACATGAATGGGATGAAAGAGCAAAATCCTTCAAATTCTACACTGCATGCAGCTGTTGTTGTTCTCTTACATGCAAATATACCACTATTAAAAATAGGCATATGTTTCTAGGAGAGGTCTGGGTATTTTAACATTAAGAAATCAACAATCATTACCTTTTATCATAACTTACTGTCAGTTGGTAGAGATTGGCTTGGCCCAAATCCCTGATGTGAATTTACTAAACCTGGTGAAATGGAGATCTGAACCTTGTGCATCTGGCCCACCTCAAGAACAGTAATTGCATGTACTGTATTGTGGGGAAAGTATTTTGTTGTTGTTGTTGAGACTTCTTGTAAAGTTATTCAGTTATACATGAATGATAAATATCAAGCAATATACAACCACTAGTACAGTAAATTTGCTTGGTAGATCCTTACATCTGATATGATTAGCAGGGGTGGCAGGTTTTCAGAAATTTTGGTGGTGCCCAGAACCCACCCCCCAACTCCTCCCCCCCAAACTCTGCCCCCTGTCCGTTACAGCTATCCCCCTACTCCATTTTGTTTTCTTACAGCTGTCCTCATACTCCATTTTGTTCTCCTCCTGTGGCCGCCCCTTCCCTAGCTGTTAAGTTGTTTACCAGGGCCACTGCCCTTCTCAAAGGGAGGGCCCCTTAAGTTGTTTACCAAGAGCCATTGCCTTTCTCAAAGGGATGGCCACTTGTGCTAAGTGGGACACTCTGTTCTAACGGGTTAGTCTCTTATCACTTGTTAACCTGGGCTCGGTGTAGGGTAGGTAATGTCCAGAGCTGCAAGACCTATTGTGTTTTAAAGATCTTGGGCATGAGTCATCATTGGCCTCTGTGCTTTTGAGTCACCTACTGCACAGGATCTGCCCAGACATGTCTCTGTGCTCACCTACAGTTCCTGCCTCCTCTTCTCTCTGTATCAAGATGAGGCAATCAGAAGTCTGGCAGAAACTGCCTGAGTTTGCCTTTAAAAACAGAACATTTTTTAAAACTAAATCAGAAAGGTTCCTGCATGTGCTGGTCTGATCAGCCAGGAGTTCTGGGGGTCCTTTTCCGCTCTCGTTTTATTTTTGAGCGTACCCCCTGTTTTTTGAACGCCCCCACCCACGAAGCAACGAATTGCTGCCTGAGAGAACTCCTGATTATTGAGAGTACCTAGCCTCCTGATGATCTTGCTGCTTTTACTCTGCTGCTTCCTTTGGGGCTGGTAAGAACCTCTGTGAAACCTCTACAATTTTTTTATTATTTTAGCTGCTGGCTCTGTCTCCCCAGACACAGACGCCAAGCTAAACTTGGTCTGTGTTTTAAAACCTCCCTAAACTCCGCAGCACTTTGCTGCTAGAAATAAGCCTGTGCTGCTGCTAAGCTGTGCTTCCTGGACTGCCAGCTTGCAGCCCCTCCCCACCCCCCCCAACTGATGCTAAGGTGCACCTATTAGAATCAGGTTCTTAGTCTAGATAAGTTGTAATTTCATTTTGCATAGCTGTGGTTAAGTTAGGTTTAGAGAATTGTTTGTATTGTGCTCTGTAAGTTAGGTTTAAAAAAAAATATTGTTGCATTGTGTTCTGTTACTTGCTAATTTGTGTAGTCTTGGTTAAGTTAGATCATAGATAAGATTTTGCTGTGTGCTGTATAATTGTGGTTAAGTCTGTCTTCCCGCTGCCCCCAAACGTCAATTGTATTACTGAAGTCTAGCATAAAACCCCATTGATTACCCTTTTTTTTCTGTCTAACATACCTCACATTTTACATTTACACTACTGTGACACATTTTACCCATAACTGTTAGTTGGCTATATGCTGCTGTGACACACCCTTTACATAGAAATTGTTAGCTACCTGTCACATTTATACTTCAGTGTCAATTGGTTACCAACTGTATTGTACCCCACTATTGAAACCCCCTATACTATTTGCTAAAAGAAACTCCTCCCCAACTGTCTACCTTAACAAACCCCATACCCCTCACTATTGAATTTTCCCTGTTTTTTGCATTTTCTTAATAATGCTTATTTTGCACCCCACCTGTGTTGTAATTGCTCCCCAAGATCCCATATACCTGCAGGCAGGGACATCCCCCACCTTCCTAAGGCTCTGGGAGGGAGTTTGAGTGTAGGGGAGGAGGTCTGGGGTGGAGGCTCTGGGATGGAGTTTGGGTGTAGACTCTGGGCTGGGGCAAGGGGTGGGAGTGTAGGAAGGGGTGAGAGGTGCAGGCTCTGGGAGAGAGTTTGGGTGCAGGCTCTGGGATGGGGTGGAGATGTAGGAGAGGGTGAGGGGTGAAGGCTCTGGGAGAGAGTTTGGGGATAGGAAGTAGTGTAGAGGTGAGGGCTGTGGGGCTGTGGATGAGGGGTTTGGGGTGTGGGAGGGGGCTCAGGGCTAGGACAGAGGGTTGGACTGTGGGGTGAGGGCTGTGGGGTGGGGCTGAGGATGAGGGATTCATGATGCAGGAGGGGGCTCAGGGCTGGGGCAGAGGATTAGGGTGTGGGGGGATGAGGGCTCTGGCTGGGGCTGGGGATGAGGGAGTTGGGGCATTGGAGAGGCTCAGGGCCAGGGAGGAAGGGCAGGGTAAGGGCAACCTTCCCTGCCTTTAGTGGATGGGGGCACTAGGACCCTGTGGTAACAGTTGATACCAGGAGCCGGCAGAGCAGAGTCAGTGTGAGCTGCAGGCTCTGGGGCTGGGGGAGGCACACAGGGGCAGCAAGTGGGGGCCGGGGGACACTCGGAGGAGGCACGTGAAAGTGACAAGTGGGGCCGGAGGAGAGACCCAACCCCAAACATTGATGGAGCAGGGCCCCTAGGCCCTGAATATTGCTGAAGCCCAGGCACCATGGGCCCATACAACTTGCCACCCTGATGATTAGGGCTGATATTTTTACATTATTTTCAGCGAATTAAATAATTTGACAGATACTGTACTAAACAATAATTACTTTAAAATAACCCACTCCATTTTATGGCGATCTCAATCAGTTAAATAAGGGAGACGTTTTCTTTGTACCAAATGACTACTTGTAACAAAATAAAACAATTTTAGTATGGTAAACACAAAGCTACACCCTTATGAAGGAGTCATGTGCTTGGAAATAGAATAGCTTAAGATCAGGAGTATGAAATAATGGGAATGAAATAATATGAAGCATCGACACAGCAAAAGTCTATTACTTTCCTCGTAGATTTTTTTTTTTAACATGGTCTTTATAGAGCCCAAAGAGCCTTAGCTAATGAATTTCTTCTTCCTTCTCTTTTGAGGATGAGAAAAAAGAAAGCTTTCCAAAACAAAATGTTTGTTTTCTTGTACTGGCTTTCCCACTGCACTAAAATGTGGGTATTTATTGTTTATTAGTAGTGCTTTTCTAAACTCCATCAACCTAGCACTATCTTCACAGGGGGGTTAGATCAGAAGTTTTCACACCCCTGAGCAACATAGCTGAGTAAACCTAACTTTTTTAGTGTAGACCAGGCCTGAGTCACATTCATCTCCCAAACAAAGGGCCCAGTTCAAAGTAACTTTACTCCATTTTCACAGTGGTGTAATTCCATTGATTCTAATTGAGATCATTTGTATAAACCAGGCTCAGAGTCAGCTTAAGAAATTCCAAATTGTGTATATAAACTTAATGTCAAACCCTTCACACCTTACTCAGGCGCAACACTAATGATAATTTTGCCTGAGTAAAGGATTGTACATTTCAGGGGTGTTTATTAACTAAGCCCTAATTTTGATGTTAAGGGTTTGTCTTCACCACAGCATTAGCTTGAGATATAACTCAAGTGTCGTCCCTAACCGACGCCCGTACACACACAAAAATCTGTAGCTCAATTTAAGTGGTGCTTTAACCTTAAACTCACTGGCCCATGAAGGGGTGTTGGTGGAAGTTCAAGTGCTGCTGAGTGCAGTGGGGACTCAACTACTCTGTGCTGCTAATACAAACACTCCATTGCTGTCTGACCATCTCACTTGAGCTATACTTGAGCACAGATAACTCGACCTGACACTGCAGTGAAGATAATTCTTTACACAAAAGGCTAAAACAATGAAATCATTATTCTAAAAAACAAAATAGCTACAAAAAATGACATTCACAATAGTAATTTGTCTGGAAAAAAAATATCTAGCAAATCCCCCTGAGCATGGAGTGCATAGCCATTAATGGATTTCCTTGGAATATTTTTCAGTACAAGAATAAATTTCAGTGAGTGACGAGCTTCCTTTTCATTTTGCTCAATCTTTCAAATGTAACCAAAGTTTTGAAAGAAATTACCAGGATTTGAATTTTCTGAAGGGGGATTCAAAGTGCAGGTGGTGATTCAAGGCCAGCCTTCCTATGCACATTGTATTAGCATGCACAATATTTTCATTTGCAGCCATCTTGTGCACTCCAAAGGCAAAACTTACACTCTAAAAGAAGAATTATGATCCAAGGATAAAAATCAGTTATGGCAGACTTTATACAGAAGGACGATGAACTCCCCCAACAGGAAGGGAATCCATTCCACCCTCTCTTCAATTCAAGAAGAGGGCATAATCAACTATATTGTTTCAAAGATTTTACACAGGTACACAAGACACAGGATGTGCAAAGTGTGTGCTTCTTTTCTTACTTCAGGGGAAAAAAACATAATGGGCTGCTCATTTAGTGCCTGATCCAAAGCCATTTCAAGTCAACAGGAGTTTTTCATTGACTTCAATGGCCTTTGTACTAAGCCCTTAACACACATCCACAAACTGTTAAGAATTATCCTATTAGTAATTTCGGCTTAACCAGACCACACCTCTCTGTGATTTGTTAGTGATTTGGCAAATGCCATTACATATGATATTCTAGAAGTAATAACAAACTCAGAGATAGCACTTCTTGCCCAGTCAAAATCGGTTGGCTAGCATTAGAAAGTTAGCACTATTAAGCATTGGTCATTAATAATTGTGCTTAAGTCAATTAAATGCTGCTGCAAATGAAAGATGAAGCATTGCATGAAGCCGTGTGAAAATGGATAGAAGTATGGTTACTTACCAACAGGGCGAGCTGTAGACATTACAATGGTGTGGTGAGAACATAAAAAAGAAATTTAAAAAAAAGAAAAGAAGATCTGTCAGAATGCATGACGTGTAATGTTACATTGAACTACGGACACTCCAGTGATTTCTAAACTCACAAATGTCAGTGAAAGTAAGATGTCCAGCTTTATTGTTTAATTGAGAGTTATTGTTATTACATTTTTTTGGAGACAGTAGTTATACAGCTTCTGAATAAGCTGGCTGGAACCAATCATCTGAGAAACATTTTTGATAGGTTCCTATGTCGTCATCAAGTATCACTGTTAATGCTTGATTGAAGTAAAATAGCTTTGCATTAGCACAAACTACTAGGCCCAGATGAATACATCCATTCAAGCCACAGACTGGCAAATGTCATGCCAATAAATGAAAGGCATCACTGTCTGATTTAAATACCAATTAAATTTTAAGCTTGGCCAGTCAGTACTGCAGTAAGAGCTGGAGAAAAGCCCAAGACACCATTTTTCCTATCCACGAAAGCTTACAGCACATCACTTTTCTTCACTGACAGGGTTGATGAAAATATAACAAATAGGTTGGAATGGCCACAGGGATTTCAATTCAGAGCCTCCCAAATTACTGCTTAGATAAACTTGTACTTCCTAAAAAATTGCTGCTGAATGACTGACAGGTTAATTCTGCTTCAGGCTG
The DNA here is from genome assembly GCF_003597395.2 of Chelonoidis abingdonii. NCBI lineage: Eukaryota > Metazoa > Chordata > Testudines > Testudinidae > Chelonoidis > Chelonoidis abingdonii. The sequence continues at coordinate 187,303,190 of NC_133769.1, forward strand.
ATATCGAGATTGAAAGCAGTTGCTGCAACAAGTGATTTCTTGATTATAGTAGTAGCCCTTCATTGCACTTGAGTTGGGGGAGAGGGCTGTCAGGCCTGCTGTTATTAAAATACAGACATTCCTTTTAGAGGAGCTTAACTTTTGGACAGAAAATTCACTTGAGGTTAAAACCTGGGAAGATGAAACTTACCTTATTTTAGCAATAGAAAGAGTGTTACCCACTGAGGAGCTTATTAGCAACCAGTTTCATTTGCTCATTTAGGCTCAGAGACCAAGGTCAAACCTATGTTTTGAAGAGCCCTCATGTAAAGTAACATGGTCAGGGTCTATTCAGTTTTCCCCCTTCCTATGACCTGAGCCCTGCACTGTAATAACAACCACTCCTTTTAAACCATTTCCTATCTGCTTCACACTTCAGCGCATAGCAACCTCCATCCCCTCCTCTCTTTGTTAGGTTCCATGGCTTTTGGTAATATGAAATATCCTCCCCTTTCATGGACTGGAAAGACAAGAGGTAGAACAGAACTGCAACTTCCCAACCACAGGACTGAGGGTAAGTCAGGGAATTCAAATTCTGCCATCACCTGTGGCAAATGAGGTCAAATGGAGCCATGGATGCGAGCTGGGTATTAACCTGTGGCAGGCAGGTTGCGTATATGTGTGCGCATGCACATGTAACTTCAGAGCTGGGTTTTCAATGGACACGTAAATTACACAGGACTAGGGCCACCCCACACAGTGAATTCTAAAGCTTGTGAGTTGTTTCCCCCCTTTTCATGGGACAAAGTGAATATGATGAAAGTAAGGTAAGTTCATATAATAACTTTATATTAAATGCAGTAATGACACAAGCTGATGAAAGTCTGGTAATTCAAGGTTAAGACCTTCATTAATTAAAATAGGACCAAATCCTGATCCCTATGAAGTCAAAGGAAGTTTACCTGGGGGTTCCTAGTTTCCAAAGAGCCTAGAGTGCCAAGCATTCAACATTGAATTTCTTACCTTTTCTCATTTTCTGTCACATCCTGAATGTTTAATATGCTTGTAATATAGTGGCTTCTTTTGTATTGAATAAACACTCTGCCTATGGCCTTTAGAATACAAAGCCAAGAAAAAAAGATAATGGGAAATCTTGAGTGTAGGAAAATCGATTAAATTATATATTTCCTTTTTCCACCTTAATTTGGTCAAGTTCAAGCTCCAGTGAGTTCAAAGGATTTTTGCTTTGTTCTAGTCATTGCTCGTATCACAAGGCTAAGCTAGTAAAAAGAAAGGCTAGACCCGATAATGTATACAGTAGACACAGTTCTAGGAGAATTTAAGGCCACTAAACTAATGGCCAGATTTATTGGATATTGTGACTCTTTCTGTGACAAAGGAAGTGCACACTTTTTGAGGGTTAATTCTTGTGACTATTTTTATCAAATTATAAAATGGAAGAATGATCCTCATCACAAACAAATAGTAAGTAAAGCCTTTTTCAGCTTACATCAAGAAAGCCACATTATCACTTATTATCGAAAGTGACATTATGGCAATATTTTAGCAGATGGATTATCACAATACTCTCTTTTCTTTGTTATATACTGTACTAACATCTCCCCCCTTGAAAAGCCACTGGGTGACTTTTTTTTCTTTGAATTCAGCAAATTAAACTGAACTGTGTCCATGCATTAAATGGATGGAAATGGAAGTTGGCCTCTGGGGTCAGTTGACCCCTGTTCTAATAAAGCAATCCATAGAGATTTTGAACATTTGATTTAATGGATATGGGGGGAAAAAGAAAATAAGAGAAGATGAAGCTAAAAATATTTTTATTAACCTTTCACAGCTCTACTGAAAACCTGCATCACGCACCAATAAACTGTGAAATGGTGTCTGTGTGATATCCATTGTATCAAAATTGCGGCTTATCTTTTTTGAACGAAATAATAAAATATTTTAACTATTATTATATTTTATTCACTCATGTAATTTTTTCTCTCTCTTGCCATATTTAACATCTCAGTGTGTACTGTCACAGAGTACTTTCCAAAAACTCATTAGGCTGCTGGGATTTTAAACTTCCTCACTAAATTTAACTATACTGTGTAAACAATAGGTGGGTACCAGTATGCAAAGATATGTTCAGAGGAAAAGGTTATTCTTTGATTATTATACTTGACCAAGTTTCTGATTTCTTGGCTTGGTGTTAGTCTGTCATGTGAAGAAAAATGGCAGATGGCTCCATTATGAAATGTTCAATATTTAAAAAATAAAATAAATATACACTGACTTATGTTGTTCCTAATTTTATTACAGAAAGGAACATGGAAAAACAGTCTACACGGGGGTGAGGATCAGGGGCAATAAAACCTACAGCTAGATACATACATACGTATGAATCTGTGCTTTCACTTACAAATACTGAGACAGATCCTCAGCTGAGAAATCTTTGTCCCATTATAGGAGTTTTGCCCTTGACTTCAATGGGGCCAGGATTTCACTGTTGGTGAAAATCAGTATAGCATCATTGGCTGTGATGGATCTAGGCCAGGGGTTCCCAAACTTGGTTCGTGGCTCGTTCAGGGTAAGCCCCTGCTGGACGCGAGATGCTTTGTTTACCTAAGTGTCTGCAGGTATGGCCAATCGCAGCTTCCAGTGGCTGCAGTTCGCCATTCCCAGACAATGGAAGCCCAGCTCTCATCACTTCCAGGTGAGGATCTGGCCCACTGTGTCAGAAAGTGACACTGAAACATAACACTGTCTCAAATACTGTAGCACTCACCTCGAACTGTGAGGGCGGCAGAGGCTTCTACTTTTCCAACTCGATTCTCAGCAATGCATGTGTAGGTTCCCTCATCTGTGCTCGTGGCCTTTTTAATGCGTAAGGTGTAATCATCTTTGATGTCATATCTGCATTACAGAAATTAGGAAAAGGAAAGATATTATGTAGCTGATAATATACGTGGCAAAATTTCTCACCTGGAGTTTATCAATCTGATTCCATCTTGGATACATCTCTGGAAGATAATTTATTATCTAGAGTTAGATAATTCCACCAGGCATTAATCTTCATGACATTTTTATTGCACTATGCATTAGTTAAAAACTTTACAGCCATAAAATTAGTATTGCTATGTTCACTCAGTATTAGGGCTTTATTAATAATATCACTCACTCTGCCCTTGATCTAGAGTAATATGATAAAATTAAGCTACCAGGCATCAGTTATCAATATATGACAGCTTGGGTTTATCATGGCTTTAACTGCATGAGCTGCATATTTTACTTCTGCTGCTTTAAAAACAGTTTTCCCCTAACGGGTCCCTAGTAAAATTGTCAGCCCCTGTAGGAGGGTGGTGCAGGAAATTACATTGCGTTCATTTATGCACAATGTACATTGTAAACACAGGCTTTGAAAAGTGACAGTTTAGATGCAAGACACACATCAGTTTCCGAGTAGCACAATATAATAATTTAACAGAACAGAGAGAGGAGATTTACTTTTTTTTTTTTTAAACAAAGAAGAAACATTTTCATTGCATTTCTCTCCCCTTTTTACCTCTTTCTTGTTACTTACTCTTATTCTAGTGCTAAAGCTATTCAGAATGTTTCTTCTTAGTGTGCATACTTCAGTATGAATGAACATTCATTTGTAAAGCTTTTTTTAACTTAAATTCTGAAAGATATTCAGATTTCAATTGCTGTCATCCTGAAAAACATTCGCTTGATAAAGTATTATGGCTGTTTTAGGGACTGATCCACTGAAGTCAATGGGAGTCTTTGTCTTTTACTGATTTCTATGGGCACTCTAAGTCCCACAAAGGTTTTTATGAGGTATATTTACTTCTGAAATATTCCCCTTTACAGAATTTGGATAAACATTCTATTTGGAGGTAACAACCCTACTATACGTGAAATTAACTGATCTTGACCATAATGTTTAGCTGCAGATTTGTCAACTCTTAGGGGGAAGAATGCTCTTGAGGCTAAAGTACCAGACTGGACCTCGAAGGAGCTGAGTCTTATACCTAGATCTTCAAAGACGCACTGTGTGACCCTTAGTAAGTGATTCAACTGCACTCTGCCTCCGTTTACTTACCTGTAGAATGGAGATTATGGTCCCACTTCAGTAAAGAAATTAAGCACTTCCATAATTTAAATGTGATTTAAGCACACGTGTAAATGTTTTGCTGAATCAGAGCATAAGTCAGCTACTTCCCTCCGGAGTGTTGTGAGATTGTATAGTGTGAGGCTGAAGTTATTAAAACTTGTAATCCATTTCTGAACCCCAGATATTAATTTCTGTGTACATGCTAATTATTATGTATTGTTATTACTTTTTTATTTTGTACTTGTAATAGATGCAGTCAATATACAGTAAAGCTACTGGGATGTTTGTGTACTAACAAAATTACTGGAACATTCACCTATGAGTTCTATATGCTGAAATACTGTAAAAAGATCAGTTTTGCCAAGTAATGCTCAAATTATCAATTAAAATTAATAGTTTCAGGGATAATTAAAAATCAGAATCCCCTTCTTTCATATTCTGCAGAGCTTTTATTGTGATCTGACATTGTTCCCCTTCATATTCAATAAATTCATTAGGTAAGAAGCCATATAAAAATTAGTAAAAAGAACAACTGAGGCTAACCATTCTACTACTGGTGTGCATGATGGTGCATAAGTACTTGTCACGTATGTATTTAGGAATCATACGTAGGTGCACTTTTATTCAGTATGTCACATTTATCTGATGCATAAATGGTATGCCAGAGGGAAAAGCAGGAGGTTGCTACAGTGTATTACAGAAATTTAGGGCCGTATTTGCTGTTGGTATAATTCCACTGAGGTTAAAAATTATGACAGCAGAGAATCTGGCCCTCCATTCCTTGAGCAGCTATTGTAAATATGCATTTAAAAGTCATATGCAGTTATTATGGCACATTTATTTTAGTGTGTTGCACTGAATTATGTAATTTTCCTCACTGTCCTGCACCAGTCAATGATAAATTGAAATCACTGTTTTCATAGGAGTGAAAGGCAAATGGAAGCAATAACTTCCATAAAATCACAAGAAAACAACACCCATTTCCCATACTGATGGAGAAGCTACTGTCTTTGGCAAACTGCTACAAACAAGAGAGAATGCTTATTTCCTTGACATAGGGCCAGCTCTAGAGGAGTAAGACATGTGGGGCCACATTTGCTTCCTGTAAAATATTCTGACATTAAGACTTGCTACCACATAGAGATTAGGTGAGGGTAGAAAAAAACCCTACAGTGTGGGGCAGCAACTGGCCATTTATTTTGAGGAAGTGTTTTTGTTTGTTTGTTTTTTAAGGAAAGATAAAATCCAAATGGCACTCTGACCACTGCTGGGCTAAAACCAGATGGCAGCAAGACTGTGCCTGACTGACTGTTTGAACTTTAATGCAAGCAGTCTGGGACATGACTCTGCAGTTTGCTGTGGGCTGCAGCTGACTTGCTCCTCTTCGTCTCACAGATGTGTTGGTCCTGGCATGCCAGCCAGCTGCCTTGTAAGCCTCAGCAGCTCTTATGTTTGTTCCTGCCCATTATGCAGATTGTGAAAAGGCTACCAGGTCAAAAAGCTGGCTGCCTGGCATGCCAGAATGCAGAACTAGAGCACAATCTTAATCATCCACTTGGGTATTGACAAGGAGGGTAGAGTAAACATGTTCCTATCAGGTCCAATCATCAATTACCGGCACATTAAACTGAGGTCCAAGCCTTCTTGCCTGCACAGCCACCAGGGCCTCAGTGGGTTTCTGGACCATCCTGAAAGAGCATGCCATCTAGCAACTAGACCAGTGCATGGAGGCACTCGTGGGACATTACAACCATCTGGTGTTCTGAACCATTGATGCATTGCCCCTCAGTCATCTGTTCCATCCACACTGTCCACATAAGTTACCATGGTTAAATGATAAACTTTGATAGACGAAGCAGGCAGTAAGAAAACTAAAGGAAAATTGGCTCTGAATCTGATCACAGCAGAACAAATGAACCTGTGCAATAAAGGATGGTAACACTAAATCTTTCTTCTCTTCCACCATGGTCTTTGTAAAGTCACATCCCTGCAGCGGCACAGGAGCCAGAAAACAGAGCTGCTAACAGGGGAGTTTCAGCGGGAGTTCTGTTGGAGGAGGTTGCGGGGGAGACCAAGGCAGAGGAACCAAGAAGCCAGAAAAGGGAGGGGGCAGGGGTCTGCCAGCAGCCCAGTGCTTGTTGGGGGCCTGTGGTGCGGTGTGTGGC